>NW_028278814.1:300000-597583 GCF_059751315.1 Micrasema longulum
TAAACAAATATATTTTTTTTGAATCCTGCCTCAGAATTATTAAAAAATTAAATAAATCGTAATTAAAGGGGAAACATTGCTCGATGGATTTTTTTTTTCACTTTTAATGCGCATCGAGGGGTTTGTACCGGTTTGTACCCGTCGGTACAAACCGATGTACTTGCATCAAAACTTGAAGGGGGGATCGGTAGTGTATATTCGCAATTGCTTGGGAGAATTTATTTTCAACTATGACGTCATAATGAAGCTATGTTACTTTAATGCGTAGATAGTACCGTGACGTACGCTTCCCCTTGTTACATATCGATGTACCGTCCCAAAACTTGAAGATGGGGGTCGGTAATGTATTTTTGTAATAACTCAAGAGAATTTATCTTCAATTTTACCGTCATGGTGAAGATATGATGTCCTTAGCTTCCCATCATAATGCGGCCCCGGTATGCGCAAAGAATCAAGTGCTACGCTTATTGCCTAGTCGGCAATATGTAGGCGCTTGTCTAAGTAATGAAAGGGGGCAGTGACCCACGCCAGAAGCGCGTGTTATTTCGAATATTTAAAACTTTGCCAGTTTTTCAGCATTTTCCATCACCTTGTAACCAACTTCGTGTTTCCGTTGCTCCCATTGTTTGCGTGATATGAGAATTCTTGATATTTTACGAAGGCTTTTTTTTAAGTATAGAAAATTTGAGGCGGTCTTTATTTTTTGGTCGATAAGATTTGTTTTAAAAATTAAAGCAATCAACTCGTGGATCGTTCATAATTTTCAATCTGATAATAAAGGCATGATCTAAAGTATTCTTAAGATGCCAGTCCAAAGGTAATGAATTACTTTTAGTGTTAAAACAAATATTTAATGTCATCTTATCTGGAAATCTAACTCAAGACCTATGTATACTTAGAAATATATCAAATTAAAAACAATTGGTATGTCTTTATCAAAATATAAAAACATGTTTCCTTTTTATAAAAAAACGTACACGCATATAAGTAGGTTAAAGTATTTTTATGGGATTCGGAAGCCGGAAAAAAAAAATGGAGAATATTTTTGGAATTTTCTAGATAGGAAGCAAACACAAAATATTATTTTTTTATTCATAAATGCAAAACAATGAAACAAAATAGCAATGAATTGAACAAACATTTAGACGTTATAATGGTATACAAAACGTCTTGCGTCAACGTCAGTGAAAAAACGATTGGCACTCACCATATATTTTCTAATTATTTTACAGAAACATATACTCAACAATGATTAAATAACAAAATAAAGATAAGGTTTAAATACAGACTAGCAAATTTTCTAAAAAAAATTCATATTTATTAAATTATGGTACGTTTTTAATGTGTGCTATATACATGTAAATGGGTGTGTTTGTGTTTTTGTATGGGAGTAAGTGTACTGGTGTATTAGAGTGAGAGTAAGTGTGTTTAATTGTGTTATATAATTTTTGTGTTATAAATAGTTACGTTGGCCATTACAGTATAATATTTGAGACACTTGTCTCACTCGTATTCTTGGAAAAATTTCTTGTTTATTTCTTGGTAAAATTTCAAAAATCACATCTGACTCTTCGAAATAATGATTGTTCTGTACGGTAATTCAGCACGGTGTTAGCTCTTCCAAACATAATTTATTATAACTATTCAAGTACAAGTAAAAACGGGAGTAGCCCAGGGGTCAGTAATTGGTCCCCTAGAATACCTAATATACTGTAACTCTATGTTATGTAATGTCATACAACACTCACTGTGCTATCAGTTTGCAGATGATATGGCAATTGTTGCTATTGGAGATGCAATCGGATTTGTATCAAGTTTTAAGATGGTCACATGATTATAGCCTAACAATAAATATAAAAAAAACGAAAGCGTTACACATTACGTCCCCATATAATAGACTAAAAAAAGATTTGTTAATATATGCACACACTCACGAATGCTTGAATTTCAATCTACAAGACTGCAAATGCACAAAAATAGATCACGTATCAAAATATAAGTATTTAGGTATTATTATAGATTCCACTTTTAATTGGGAAGAACAGATAAAAACAGTTTGCAATAAGCTTAGAGTTTGCCTACTTAACATGTACCACTTAAAACCATACATACCATACCCAGTGCTGAGACTAGTTTACTTGGGGCTAGTTGACCCAATTATTCAATATGGATTAAGAATATGGGGATTAAGTTTTAAATTTTATACGGATAGAGTCTTGAACTTACAGGTACAAATTTTAAAAATTATCGTACCTGTAAAAATAAAGAATGAAGCAAAAGACAACAATAAAATATTATTTGATTTTGTTAACGTTTTGCCAATTAACAAACAGTGTCAGTATAAGATAATGACAGATCATTTCCTCGATTGCAATTTAAAATCCAAAATAAACCACCAGATCATGACCCGACAAGTATCGGCACAGCAGCTGATGGTACCACGACAGAAAAACTTTTATGGTGACAGAACAATGGGTAGTGTAGTACCAAAACTGTACAATTTAATACCAGCTGAAGAAAAAAACCTAATTTCATTTTAAAAAATAGTCAAAAAATTATTAAACAGCAAGTGAAAATTAAGTGTATAAATATATTTTATTCTTTAATTATTATTAAACTATGTACTTACTTATAAATTAAAAAAAATAATTTAATGTAACCCGCAGACAAGCTTCAGCTTTGCGGGAACAAAAATACAATTATGTATGTTACTTATTTGTTAAAATGAAAAAAACTTTAAAAATATATTTATATATTAAATGTTTATTATTCAATCAAAGTTAGATATCCCAAATAAATCAATAATTCAAATGTTTAATAATGACAAAGATGAATAATCTTTACCAGTTGCTATCCCCAGAATTGTATTTTTTTGCTATGGAGACAGTAAAAATTTGCATTGAATTGTTAGTATATCCTTACTTTTTAAATAAAATATGTGTAGATTACATTTACTGTTTATTTATTGTGGGATGTATTAAAATGTTTTCATACCATAATAATCATGAGATTTTGAACTTTTTTTACAATGGGATAAATTTAGTGATAACCTTGTAAACCATCGCCATCATTCCTTTTCCCCACCTAATGGTGCATAAGGCACTTAGTAAGTCCACCAATTGCAGCCTATCTTGATTATTTTTTGTATAATAACCCCTAATAAATGCACAAAAACTTATACTTAGACGAAGTCTTCGATGTCCTTCAACTATCCCATCTGAGACATTGTTTCAATTAATGAAGGAACTGGACATTGAACAATAAATAAAAGCCGCGATTTACCATTGAACTGAATTATTCTCAAAATATTTAAATAATTAAAACGTTATGTAGATTTAAGTTTGTCAATAATATTCTAATTTATAAATTATCAAAGTTAATTATTATCCTAAATACGGGGTTTCAAATAACACCTTGTTAGGGACGCCTCATTTCCTGCATCCCTTCTAACTTCAAACAGCAGAGCAAAGAACAGTTAATATATTCATTAAAAGCAGTGTCGCTTACAGATAAAGGCTAATATTAGCTATATGAGAGAAACTAGTAGAAGTGGAACTAGGTATGAGAATGTGGGAAATCATACGAATACAGACATGACGTGAAATCTTACCGCTGTAGGAGTTACATGTGAAATTTCATTAAACTTCCCTTAACTTAGATTGGGATAAGTTCGGTAATACGAATATAATGATATTGTGTCAGCTCACTTCTTAAGAGCAATACGATGCTTATTTTGAGTTTAATTTACCGTGTAACATTTTACTTTTAAAATTTGTTTTTAAAATAAGTTTTTATTTTTTTACTTTCATCAGGATGCTCATTTTTATTTAAGATTTCAATATTTATCAATTTTCATCATAATGTTTTATAAAAACATATTTATACAAATAACATTTTTCAAATTTCAAATGAAAATGTTAATTTAAAGATACAACACCATGATTCAAATGATTACGAGAGATTTATAGAGTCTTGTATCCTGTGTAGACTTGTGTTGACTACAGCTACGCAAGATTTAATCATGTATTCTGCTAATATTTTTCTATTAAAGTATCAAATAAAGTATTGATAATCATGTTTAAAGAATATTTTTAATATTTCTTAAGTCATATCTCAGTGAAAGGAAACAGTTTGTAAGGGTAAATAATTTCATCTCAAACAGCATTACTATAGCTTCAAGTGTACAACAGGGTTTTTTTTTATTTGTATATATATATTTGGACCCATGTATTTAGTAGCCTAACCTGTCATGTACAAGGCTAAGGTACTTGGAAAAAATCGTTTATGTTTGTCTTGGAAATGGAATGTTCGATCACTGATTTTGGTTTATTACCTTTATAAGTCCAATTACCATTGTTGCAAAGTCCAAGAAAAATGTACATGTACCACAAGGTGTTCACCTTGCTCCTTTGCTATTCAATCTATTCATCAACGATCTTAAAATATTTTTCTTACTTCACCAATTTGGTTGTTTGCTGACGATATTAAGATTCTCGAACAGATTGACAGCCCTTCCGATTGCTCACTATTACATCTGATTTACTGTATTTTAGCGCCTGGTGCTCATTCAATAATCTACATCTCAACTTAAGTAAGTGCAAGGTTTTGAGATTTCTCGTCTGAAAAATCCAAACAGACTGAGTCGTCTGAACGATGAAATAGTATCATCTGAGTCTAATATACGAGATTAAGGTATTATACTTGACACCTTACTTTCTTTTACAATTTATATTGAACATGTTATCAATAAATCCTTAAAACTCTTTGGATCTATTAACAAAAGCACAACTGAAATAAAAAATATTATTACCCTTGAAACTCTCTTCTGTTCCCTGGTTCGCCCGCACTTAGAATATTTCTCTGTAATCTGGTCTCCACATTATGATGTTTACATCAAAATATTGAATTGGTTCGTCATCGATTTTTAAGAAAGATAGGCTGAATATTGGGCTTATTCAGAGACCAATAAACGTATAATGAGTTAGAAACTAGCTTCAATATCGTCGCTTTCACGGCTAAACCACTTATAAGATTATTCGCCATTTTTCAGGAGAAGGAAAAAACATCACAAAATATAAAAAAATGAAACAATTAAAATTTTGCTTTCCATTAATACATTGGTATTACATTTGAAATAAGCATTACTAATTGAAGTAATTGAAAAACTATTATTTGAATTTTTATTACTTATACATGGTTTTGCAAACCCATATTTTCCATATATGTTGCTAATAAGTGTTTTTACTATTAACATCAATATACCTGTAAACCCTTTTAATTGTTATGTTAATAACATTTTTTGCAATGCAATTATTATAAAAAAGGTGTGAATAGGTATGTAGGCAAAAGAAATAAAATAAGAAAATAACAAGAAAATAAGAAAATAAGCACAAACAAGAATAAAAGTATTGATGTGAGTAAACATACAAAAAAATTATGCAAATTGCAAATCATCATAAAATTTCCAACAGTAAGAAGGGATAACAGTCTTGAGTTGTTGTAAATGATCAAATTTAGTTTATTTTTATTTTTAGCTGTGTTTTGTAAAGTTGTGTAGGATTGATAATGTCACACTTAATAGGTTTCTTCGACAATTCTCTACATTCATCAGGGAAATTAATTTAAAAATAAATATGACCATTTTTGTAACAAAGACACCTCAAGTCAGTAACAACGGGGTCACCTCTTTGAGTGCCAGGCCAAATAGAGGAATAATATGAAAGATAATTATAGTTTTTGAAAAAATCAAACGTCTAATATTTTACATTAAATCTTTGTTGTAGTCTGGCATCTCTACATACAGAAACGTAATCAGTAGGCAAATAAATCTCTCGGTTATTGAGTTTGCGCCCAATCAAACTGTGAGCACTGTCCACCTCCATTTGGGTGTGACCCTTTTCTAAATATTTTTTGGACAATTTCTACACCACTTCGGATCGAAAGCTACAGAAGACCATTTGAAGTAGTGACATAACTATTTTGGTAGCAGCATCCGTCACTGTATAATATTAAAGTCTCAGTTTCTGGATTTTGCGATGAATATGATTGTAAATAGTTTATCAAAGAAGACGTAAACATATCAGCATCTAGACCACCCTGACTCTCATCCCACAAATAACACGAAACATATTTTGATGTCAAATTAAATATTGCCAATTGTGGACGCATAATTTGGTCTTGTAGTACATAGAGCTCGCATTCAAGAATGGAGACAGTTTAACTGCTTGAACATCCATCGTGAAGATGCCAATTTTATTTTATTATCGTTTTCCATTTTTTTGTCCGCTGTTTTAGAACGTCGAGCCGCTTCTTTCCTCAGTTAATGTGCATGAAAGACTTCATCCGAAATGTTTCCGTGAGTGTGAGCAATACATACATCACATTGATTTGTTTTGGAGATGTATGTGGATGGATTCAGATCCTTAAAATTGGAGTAGAATACACTGCTTTGTAAACACGAAATATCATTCTCTTTGCATTTCTTTTTGTATACTCTATAAACATCGGCAGTTGATTTGAATGTCGGTTCCTAATACAATTACTTGAACTTGACCGACAGTAATGCGATGGGAGTTTTGGTAAATCACATTAAAAACGTTTTATAAAGGCACGAGCTTCTTTGCCCACCCTACTCTTAGCGGGTTGACTTTTCATTGAAGAGTCATGTATACCAGCTCCGTGTATACTGCTAGAGCTCCATTTTTTGACGCACCATTCTTTCAGGCCTAACGTACTCGGGAACATTTGTTTACAAACCTGGACCCGTTTCTTGTCTACCTTAAGAAAATATAATGCTGTCTCCGAGAATCTTCTGTCTTTGTTTTAATCGGAACTTGGTCAACGCATGAAGACACGTATAGTTTTATTGTGTTCCAATTCATATTTTGCCAAAAAAAGTCAGATAAAGTCCGTCGTTGATTTTGACTTATGAATGAATAAAATCTATTAGTAATTTATTTTTAATTTTTCGGAAACACAAGTTGCTCCGAGTTTTCTTTCTTGTCTTTTTGCATAATATAATTTGCAGAGTCAACTTTTTGTTCTACGTTCTTCAAACCCATATATTTCCTTCCAGTTTCCCTTAACTTTTTATTTTTGATCGTTTGCTGCGAAGCAGACTCTGTGGTGGTATCTGCATCAAGTTTCTGGATTATGATTGTATCGTCATCTGGTGTAACTTCTGTAACTGGACAATGCCAAACTTCGGCTTCGATAATATAATAAAAAGGTATGTTTTGAACCAACAGTTCTTCTTGTTCCATATTATCCACCTGTTCAGTGTTGTTCTGCCCGTTTGGTAAAAGTATGTTGATATTATCAAGCGTTTTTACCGGGTATTGTCACTGCCATCTTCTTCCAGTAATAATACTCGAATCTCATCGAGCGATAAGCCTATAAAAATTATGCTTCGTTAGATTACGAATGCAAACACTTGTATACTATTTAAAAAAAACCCATAAGTATTCTATAGATTATTGGAATCTGTTAGAAGCAAAAACACGTACAAGAATAAGAAGAAAAAAAGCAATCCGAAGTAAAACCTCGTAATAGAAATTAAATATTATAATGATTACAAAGTACTGATTACTGGTTATTTTACCCAAATATGTTATTAATATTATTAAATTGACACTTTTGTATAAGCTTATACAAAAATATTTGAAGTACAGTATAAAATAAACGTATATTTACCATTTTCCTGGGAACATATCTCAAACTAAACCAACTGACACTCTAAGTCTATGCAAAATGGCCGATTTGTGTTTTTACCACTCCACAAAAAAAAACAAGCTGATACATGTTTTTAATAATTCAAATTGAAGCTTTCCTATTGGTCCTCCGTATACTAGTTTTTGCCTACTGGTGTAGAATTATGAATTTAAGTATAATTGTATTCAAAAGTCAATTTCACAAAATTTTCTGATAAGTCGTTTTGCCGTGGAAGCGACGATATATCTTATCTTCATGACCGTCGAAATAAATCCGACCTTCTAGTCCTGATTAAAATTCTAAACTCACTCATTGATGCGCCTGGACTACTGAGCTCAATAAAATAAATATTCCAACTAGAAACCTCAAACAAAACTTACTTTTTTATACCGATAAGCATAGAACTAACTATGGTTTTCATTTTCCTATACCCAGAATTCTAAGGTCTGCCAACAAATATACCAGTCTTGATTTCTTTGATAACAAGTTGTCTTCTTTCAAACAATCGCTGAATCAAATTCAATTATCAACACCATTCGTCCGCTTCCACTCCCACCAAGTCTATTTTATACCATTGAGTCTTTCTATTTTCCTTTATAACAATTTTCTATGCACAAATATGTCCTTAAAAATGCCTATTGGGCGGGCGTTTATACAAAAAAATAAATCAATTAATATTTTAAATCATTATAAATGTAATACATTTTGGAAAAAAGATATACAGTTATCATTTACTTTATATAACGCCTCCTATAACGAGAATTTTGAGAGTGTGACGGTGAACTTGGATTGGATATATACTGCGAATACCTCAGTATGGCCTTAACCCAAATTGCCCCATCATCGCATCCACAGGTTCTTCTGTCCTGGAAAGCCGTCGATGACGATCTTTTGTCTTCATTCGGCGGAACCAAGGGACGCGGGATTAAGATGGAAAAAAGCGAGAGTGCTGGCTGTCAATCGGGTCTCCAGGAGGCATCTTGTGATGTCCACATGCTCCACTTCGGAGCAAATATGGAAAAATGGAAATAGATTTTTTTTAATAATTTGCACTTTCCATTTTAAAAAAAATACTTTTTACATGTTTTAATGTCCCAGTTAACAAAAAAATTTAAAGTTCACCAAAATTTGCAGTAGTAATAATTTGCACAAAAACTTTTTAATATGCATTGAAGAATGTTAGTACAAAGTGTAGAAGAAGATGAAAGAAGTAAGAAAAAAGTATGGTTTAATTTTTTTAAATGTGAAGTGTACATTGTATCAAAAATAAAATACCATCATCATCATCATCATCATTCCCTTTCCACACATCCGGTTATGGTGCATAGGGCACAGTATTGGTACATCAATCACAGCGTATCTTGATATTTTTTTTCACATGATGGTAAGATGATCAGTCTTACGCTTCGGGTACCAGTCCAGGGACTATGAAATATTCCAGTGGGAAAACACTCTATTAAATAAATATTTCATATCAAACATGTCAGGAATCGAATCCGAGACCTCTGCATGGTAGACTAACGCGCTGACCATTACACCACGAGGCCGAGGCCAACAAACTGCAGACTTAATAAAGGCTTTTGGTATTATAAATTTCGGTAAACATTTTGATTTTAAAATGTAACATTTTTCATATTTTTCTTAACAAATGATCCTTGTTTAAAAGAATGATAAATATTTATTAAATTTTAACTCGGAAAATTAAATTATAAGTGAGTTTCAGAAAAACCACTCCAATTAATAAAAATAACTTTAAATTTAACATTCCTGAGTTTTAGTAAAATCTCAGAGTACTTGTTACTTTTTATTAACCGGGGGTCTCAGCGGGGCAGGAGCTTAAAGTAATCAAAAAAGGGGTAGAATGAATGGCAGTCATTACAATCGCTAAAAAGTAGCCAGCCAAATGGGCGATAGATTCGTTTACGAAAATGAGATATAACTGCTCCCTCGTGCCATATCCGCAGACAATTAAACGCGAAATATACCCACATTACACCCCTTTATCGGAGGGTTGAAGAAAAAATACGCAAACAAAAACATCCCCGAATAGTCGGGGCACGAATAAAATTTAACATCATGACCAGTCTCTGGTCACTTCGGCTATTATTGGGAATGTTCTATGCGGCACAGATTGAATATGACCGCTTTTGCCAATCAGATAGTATCGCGAAAGTGTTAATAGAATCGGTCCGATTGAAACATCTGGGATTGAACCTGATAAGGGCCGGTACAGGGAATCACATTTGCGTTTACTTCTTTAACAATGTTTGAGTATGTCCAAATGCTTGCAGACTGGCTGGATTTACTCCCTCGGGAGTTATTTATATTTAAATTTATTGCAACAGAGTGAAAACATTATTGTGAAGGAATATGGAAGTCTAGGCATTTACAGGGCTTATTTCATTTCATTTATTTCATTTATTTTTTATTCAGATATTTAGAACATTACAAAAAAAAGACCCAATTCATTCTAAATAAAATAATAGATCACAAATTACAGTAGATAGTTATGTTATTAAAATAATATATTAAAATGTAAAAAGAAAAATTAAAAGTTAGAAAGTGCTTTCCTAAGGGATAGCCCACTGTCGTGAAATATATCGACATCCGAGGCGATGCGATTAAGTAAAACCTGTCATTGGCTGGTTTAAGTGGCAATGTGTAACATTCATCATTCTGCCTATGTTTTACACCCACAAGTACCTAGATACCTACTTATCAATAAGTAGTATTTTTCTTTTAATAATACATCTACTCACCCGAACGATTTTTTTGCACGCTTTCACGACTCAATCAGGCATTTTTCTTTTAATTTATTTTGGTTTCGAATGAAATATTTAGCTCACGTCAAAACGCTGCTGGCGGTAAAAGAATGACTAAGTTCGCGTTGGGCATGGGTTAGGTGTCATAATTTTAGAAAAATCAGGGTAAAACACGGTCTGACTTTTCTTCATCAACACGTATTGCCGTATTTTTTCTCTGGATTATGGCACTAGAGCAGTGATTTTTGCACAATTTTTATTTGAACACGACGACTACTCTTAGCCAATCACATGATGAGATAAAACGAAAACAAACCCTTATTACGAATATTTAAATTGTTAAAAAAGTCTTAAATAAATTGCGTGTGTCCTTATTTACGAAAAAAAAAATATTTTACCAGCTAATATCAAGCAAGCTAACATTCTCACAGGACAACGTCTGTCCGGTCCAATTGTTTTATATAAAAAGTAAAATTAAGTTTTCTTTTTAAAAATCAATTCCAGGTTACCTACAAAGATGCTACAAATTTTTACATAAATATTAACATTTTTGTACCTAAATCTCGAATTGATTTAACACCGCTGTAGATGGCGTTTGTCGTGAGGAAATATCACTTTTATTTATAAAATTAATAAGGGTCTACGTACAGTTGAAAAAAAAATGTTTTATTTATGAGTAGCATAAATAATATTTTTTATTCTCCCGAAAACGGTTCATTGCATTGGCCACGCCCCTAATATATCACGGTTCGTTTAAATTTTGAATTTTGATTGTGACCGTTTAAATTTAAATATAAAATCGTCATAAGTCTTGACGTCACAATTGTCAAGGCCAAACATGTCGCGTGTTTTGAGGAGATAAATTTTATTTTATGAGTTATGAGTATGAAAACATTTTTCCACAATTTCCATACTGATTTCGAAAAAACTATTAATTTTTAAATATCCGTTTCACATATTATGACGTTTTTTTATAACTACCCGATTTCAAGACGGTCAAACATATCCATCAGCATTTTATTTATTTTAACTATCAAATCTGTTTGCAAATTTCTTTTTGCTGTGTTAAAATATTAAATAGATAAGATGTTTAAAATTTATTTTCATTTGAAAATATTTATTGTTTTTATTCTATAGAAAACTCGTTTTTTTAAAAAATCATTATCGCAACATTGCAAAACAACATTTTGGGTTATATTTTCATATTATAAAAGAATTCTTAAAAAATAAAACTACTAAGAAAATAATAAATCAAATCAATTTTGCAACCAAAAACTGCAGGGAAACGTTGTAAATATATTTTCAGAGTACGTTTATAATCAGCGGAAGCCTTTTAGTAAATGTAAAACAACTTTACATTGCTTTAAGGATAATAACAAAAGTAGCGGCAGAATTTAAAGCACGTTGACAACCCTACTCGAGTCTTTTAAGGCAAGCTCCTCGTAGGACCGGCAGTATTTTTTTATTACTCTGAAGGAAAAAATAGAGATACAGAAAACGCTCTTAAGGAAAACACGAATTTCCCAATTACTTTTCTTAACGCATTTAAAACAGCTGGACAGTTTACTTATAAAAATAAATATGTTTTTTTGCTAACGTATTATTTTTACATTATTTTTTTATTTTATTTATTTATTGCACAAATAAGTACACATATTTATTACCGGGGAAAATATTTAAAATTGATTGATAAAAAAAATAATACAGAGCGTTCTATGGTTTGGACAGTCTCCATCTAACATGGCTCAGCCTGTTCTAAGATGGAGATTATTTATGTTTTAAAGTATAGGTAATTCTATACTAATAAAACAAAAATAACAAGGATTTTGTATATATAAAAATGAATTATACAGATTTCTGCTATTTTGTAATACGTTTGGAAAGTGCCATTAAAGGCTTTATTTACTAGAAGAAGGTAAACTAGTTTTATAGATATTTAAACATAAGCGGAATAGCAAATGTTACGCAATGTGTAAAGTAGCCAATGATAGGTCACAAATGTAAATGCCTAGACTTCTATATTCCTTTGTAAAAAATGTTTTTCATTGCTGTAATAAACTAATAAAAACAGCTCCCTAGGGGGCCGAATTCAATTCTGGTCTATAAAAATTTGAATGGACTCAAAATATTATTTTAAGTGGCCACTTAAACCAGCCAATGATAGGTCACAAATGTAAATGCTTAGACTTCTGTATTCCTTTATATAAAACGTTCTTCATCTCTGTTGTAATAGACGAACATTAATATTTCCCAAGGGGGTTGAATCCAGTTCTTGACTAGAAAAATTTGGATTGACTTGAAATATTGCATAGATTTATATAATATAGATAAAGCGTGTTGTCCAGATGATTACAAAAATGTATGATTATGTTATAATTTTTATTTGTAGCATTTTTTTTAAATATGCATGATTCCACTTTCCAATCTGTCGTATCCCAACTCAACACCGGACTCTTGGCCTCATATTGTTAGAGATACATTTTTGCAGTATGTATCTTTATATGAATAAATAAGAAAAAAAAAAAATATTTAACTTATTATTTACCCAAATTTTTCAATATTAAGACAATTTTAAGGGGTATTTGAACCTTGTACCTTTGATTTGCAAGTCCACAACATTACCTCGGTACCATAAACAGATTATAAAATGTACATGATCTTTTGTGTTTAAAAAGCTTGTAAAAATTCATATTAGAATAATATCTTTTTACTTAAAAAATGAAGTTGTTTTTTTATATTATTACAACACACAAATATATATTTTTTTGTCCCGACTTTTTAGAAAATTGCGTGTTATGTCGCGACTCTTTTGCACAAAAATCAATACATTTTTAAATATTACGTCATATTAAGAAACACAGAAAAGATATGTTTTTTAATAAAAATAGTTTAGCAAAGTTATGATGGAATATATATTTTTTTTTTAATCTTAAAATTCTTTTAATTCAAATTAGTAATTAATTTTGAAAGAAAAAAAAACAAAAATTGAATTATAATCGTAATCCATTTATAGTATATGGTATCATGTGTGATTTAATAAACGAATTAATTAAACACCTATGTTTCGATAAGCAATAGTTAAAATGTATATTTTTGAACTATTGAGCATCACTAATAAGATTTATTCAAAGATAACATACCTATACAAATAGATAAGGGTAATAATGAAGACAGCGTCGATAGTATAAATTTATTCCCGGAGCAATCTTATACAGTGGTCTCTTCCCCTAGACAATCCAGATACTATGAGCAATATTAAATTTATTGATCATGGAATCAAACGAGTTTTTATTTTTTACCTATACATTTATTTATCTATTTAAAGGTAAAAATACACGTTTTGCTTTCTTTTTTTCTTAAATAAAATAAACATCAGCGTTTTTATAATTAACCCAAATATTTCAATATCGGTGACCATTTTTAACGAGTTGTAAATAACTCACTATTAGAAAATGGAAATCAAGTTAAGATAGAGTGGGGTTCAAACCTCGGACCTGTGATCCTTGAGTCCACAACACTAGCCTAGGGACAGCAGCCCGACATTTATTTTATTGATTTACGTATTTTTTTTATAATATCCCTACTTCGGATCATGATTTATTTTATATGTTATTTTGTGAAAAATACATTAAAAAATTACGGAGAACATATTTTTTCCCCTAACCTTTGTAATAAAGCTACAATGTATCATTTTTTATACCACACATTACTAAGTTAAAAGTACATTTTAAGAATCTTATCTTAAATACGCACGATTATAAACTTATCAAAAAACTTTAAAATATCATCATCACCGTTCCCTTTCCGCACCTAATAGTGCATAGGGCACTGCATAGGTACACTAATCACAGCGTATCTTGATCATTTTTGTTACATGAAGGTAAGATGATCAGGCTTACGCTTCAGGTACCAGTCCAGGGACTATGAAATATTCTAGAATGAAAACACCCATTCAAATAAATATTTCACATCAACCATGTCGGGAATCAAACCCGAGACCTCTTGCATGGTAGGCATACGCGCTGACTATCACACCACGAGACCGACTATAATATAACTTCACCTTAACATCATTTACCGTACACATTAACGTGAAAAAAACATGAAACTTCTTAGTTTTTCACGGCCGTTCAGATGCACAATAAGATATTATGCCATGCGTCATTTGTTCTATCTATCAGAGTTGATGTTATTTGTGTAGATAATTGTGTCACTTCAAGTACTAAAGAATTGTCTCGCGTCGCAATCTACAACTTGTCGATTTGAAATCTGTGGCGCTTCCCAGTCTACGCTTTTATGTAAAAAAAATATATGTTTATATTTTTGGGATGTTTGTAGATCCCAATGAGGAATTCCAGCCAACCCGGAATTAAATTTAAAAAATGTTTTCGTGTACACGTGAATATTCAAAAAAATTGGAGTCGGATAAAATATCTCAAAAACGCACGCAAAAATAAATAAAAAATGTTAAAAATAGTATTCATTTTAAAATCGTAAATATTGACGTCACTCCTTATATCTACGTGTAGTATTTCCGGTTTCTGCTTTAAAGCCCCCGCACCTTGAAAAGAACGTTTTGCCATAGAAAAAAAAGAGGATAATTTTCATTATACTCTTTTTTCAACCATTGATTTTGTCAACTTTCTAGGTTTTTCTAAATCGAAACGTTCGTAAAACAACCATAACATAGAAATGAGCAAATTTCGATCGAATTAATGAAGTAATCAAAGCAATATTTCATAGATTCTTGTCAGTTTTATTATTGGCTAGAGAAATACAACTTACCGCGGTCAGTAAAAGTAAGAACGCCAACCGCTTTATGACGTCACTACTGAAAAGTGACACACTGATTACAGTCATTTGGCGTGGTATTTGATAAATGTTACTTTAAAAAAACATATCTTTGTAAATAAGGCACAAATATATATAAATATATATATATATATATATATTTGTTTAGTTACATAGTACGCTAATAGAAAAAAATCAATTAGAAAACATTGGAATTCTTCATTGCCTCTTTTACCAATAGAGTTTGGTGAGTTTTTAGTCTCCCTGAGATTATCGGTTCGAAAGAAAACCTATGCTGAGTTTCTATGTGGTGTTCGTCTAAAGCCGATTGTTCAGGCCATTTAATTTTTAAAATAAAAAAAACATTTTAAAATCTTATCAGCACGCAGATCTAATTGCACTCACGGGTGCTTATAGAACTGTGTCCACAGCCGCTTTACCTGTCCTGGCCGGGGAACTTCCGGCAGACTTAGAGGTAATGGAATCTGTTGCGGTGAAACTACTAAAAAAAGGTGAGTTGGTTACATATTTTGACATCAGTGTTCAACACCGAGAGGGTAGTAGATTAAAACCATTGACAAAAATAATAACAGAACAAACTATTGACGAGTGGCAAATTAGGTGGGATGCATCTCTGATGGGGCGCTGGACGCATACATTTTTTCCGGGCATACGAAAAAGACTAAGCCTTAAAAAAATTAACTTGGATCACTGTGTTGTCCAGATGTTGTCTGGACATGGTGAGTTTAGGTCAAAATTATATGACCTCGCACTAGTAAGAGATCCTGAATGTACTTGCGAGGAGCCCTGTCAGACGGCTGAACATATCCTATGGCATTGCCCGATTTTAGATACTGAAAGGGAAAACATGCTAAACGGCTTGACAGAGGTGACGAGGCCAATGTGGAATCCAAGCTTATTGGCTAATCCAACTAACGTTAAAGCATTTTTTCATTTTGTGAGCGAATGGGTAGAAAAATGGGTGGAACTGGGTAAAGGCCTACCATGAGTACTAAACAGTTTAAGATAAAAGGATGCATACTTGGGTACTAGCATTGGTTGTCTGAACTGAACTCTTGTCCGTCTGTGTTGTTCTTGTCCCATAGAAGGGAAATGGTAAATTACAAATTTAAATAGTAGACTAACTCAAGAGAACCACGCGCTGACCGTGCTCTAGGACCCGTTTTGTCTGCTTTAATTTCTGTGACGGATTACGTTAGGACGGATTGATGGTTTGGACGATTAAGGTCTTTGCATAGGATTGTTTCTACTGTTGGTATTAGGAAAATGGTTTTTGCGAGAAATTCAGTAATATGACGAAAAGTAATTTCGCCTGAGTTTGATAGGGATCATGTTAAGATCTGTGTTAGGATTTTGCGGGTAGTGTCTTGATAATTTGATGTTCCACTGTGATTTGTTATAGATACGTATTGTTTTTCTTCGGTTGATTTAGTGCATGTTGTATAGGGCAAATTAATATAATGTTTCCTATACGTATTTGGGTTTCGTGTCGTTTGATTGATTTGTTTGTATTACTACGTTCTTCTTCCTTTCCGAAGCGGGATCTGGAGCGTGCGGCCGCGGTCTCAATTTGGAACTGACACTGTTTTCCTCCACTGTAATACTGGGAAATTATAAAAAGGCGATTGTGCTGACCATGTGTATTTGATTGATCACAAACTGACAATACTGCAGTGAGGGGTACAATGAAAGTTTTTAAAGTTTATTTGTTTTGTTATTTTCGCGGTTTGATTGTAAAGAAATATTTAATTTTTGCTTAATTAGTTTTTAAAAAATTGATATTGATATTCGAAACTGAAGAAAAATTCAAATCTTTATGAACAGTTTCGGGAAAAGGGTGGATGCTTTCATTGTAAGCACGCAGAATGTTATATTAATCAAAAAACACAAAGTCCTTTTTTTCCCTAAAACAGTTTAATTAAAAAACTAAGTGCTGAACCTCAATTTAATTTGATTACGTTTTCTGGAAAACAACACATTTAATCTAAATTTTATCATTTTCTCAATTATAAATTACGGGGAATCTTTCTGTTGAATAAATTAAGGAGCTCGGATAAAACGAGTAACAGACTTATATAATTAAAACATCATTTGGTATGAAAAAAAACAGATGGTAGAGTAAGAATAATCTTTTAAATCATCTTTCGATATATTTTTGAAAAAATACAAAGGTTAAAGCACTTTTGGTTTGCTATCTTGTTTTATTTTGATTAATATAAAATTTAATTTGTGGGAGTATTTTTGCGTTATTGAAATTATTTAACATCAAAAACAACTCTTAAAACAAAAATCTCGTTTAAACTCATTTCGCATTCATGATAAAATGTTTAATTAATAAAATAATTATGAACATTTTATTTAACACCATCAGTTTTTTAACAAAATTCAACCAAAAACCAGAAATAATATTTTTGGTCGTCTAAATCTAACTGATCATTATATATCTGAAGACATTGTTTTTATATAAATTGCACCTACTAATATTCCTTGTTTTGACTGTAGAACAAAGAATCTTTAAATTGAGATTTCACCTAAGTTACTATATATTTTTTTAAATTCCAGTGTATATGTTAAGCGCAAAAAAACCAAAACATTTTATCTAAAAGTTTAATGATTTTTAAAAAATAAATAAATTATCTTCATTTATTTATCCTTTTTTACAACTTTATTTGTATATTAATGGGCTAACCAACCAATTATATTGGTTGTCAGAAAAAAAAATTGATAAATCAATAAAATAAAATAAATAACTTAATTACACAGTGAACTACCAGACTAAACTGAACAAAAGACTCGTACAAAGTTTTCAAAGGCGTAAAAAATATTATTATCAACAACACAGAATTTGATTGAAAATGGTTTGTCATTTTTTGTAAAATGAATGTAATCCGTAAGAGTTGATACAAAAATTTCAAATTTTTTTTTTTTGTTAAATCTTTGTTAACAGGGCTGGATTTCACTTCTTTTATTTTATTGCAAGAGAGAGTTAATACATTTTTACTTCATAAAACACAAAAAAAATTAGAGTTAGTTTAGGGAAGTTGAATGTTCAAACAAAATCGGATTGGAGAATATTGCATAGTGCGTAAAGTGGTCATTTAAACCACCCAATGACAGACCATAATCCATATAAATGTCTAAGCTTTTACATTTCTTTTTCAAAAATGTTTTCCCTTTCTGTTGCAATAAAATTGAAGCAACAAAGATAAAAATAAAAAAAATACGATCAATTTTCCGGAATTTTAAATATTGATGGTTTATCTGATAATATAATCACAAAACTTATTGTATTCACTTACCTCCATAATACAAATAAAAATACGTTGTTATTGTATTCTCATTTTTTCTATAAATTTTATAGACTATAGCATATTTAGCAGACTTCAAGGCGCAGTTAGTATAACGGCATCAAAAATGACCAAATTTTCTAGCTTGCCATCAACGTGCAATAGCTTTAACACCTTTGCTCTTGCTAGGCGAACTGCATTTTGTGCAGGCGTTAAATCTTGCACTTTTTGTATTTTGTTAGGCTTTCATCGTAGTTCATTTTTTAATTTGCGCCCCATGCTACAAACAGACGCATTGAGATTTTTCGCCAATTGAACTGCGCTTTGTCGTGGATTACGTTGAAATCTGGCCATCACCTTTCAAACTATTTTTGTCGATGTTTCTGTTTTTGGATATCCACCTCGATGGCGTTTTTTAATGCTTACGGTATCATTGTAACGCGAAATGGTACAATCCACAAAAATTTTTTTTACATGTAAATGTCGTAGCTTATTAATGTGATTTTCTAGCCAAATACAGAGCAATAACACTGTTTAATTTGAATTCCATTTCCATAACTTTTTTTAACTATGACGTAAAACAATATGCTTAAGTAGAATTATAAACAACATAACAGACCGACGTGCACTGTCATAAGCTATTTGGTTGCTACACTAGTTGGTAACATTTCGAGCGCCTACCTCTGTATTTATGTGAAGTAATTGTTATGTTTAAACAAGATTTAAGTTTATAATTAATTCAAATCTTGTAAGTTAGTCATTTTAATTACTACGCAATCTTTGCAATAAAATTTTTGGTAAATCTATGCAAAATATTAAACTATTTTCACATATGCAGCATAATCGGTCAAATGAAAAATATTGTATTTTCGTACATTATAGTAATATTTTTAAAAATGTTTTAAACATTGAAAAGCCGTGTCAAAATGCATGTTTTCACATGTACACAAGTCTGTCAATTTGTGTTTATGAGAATTGTTATCATGATTGATGCATGGCTTGATTGTATCAATGCAGTTTCCCACGGGGGTTTTTTTCTGTTTTCGTTTCATGTAATTTGGATACAAAACATTGCAATGTATTTGACGTTTACCCAAACCGCTAACGGATTGAAATTCGTGATTAATGGGGGTGTTTTTTTCAAACACAACATGCTCTAATCTATTTCAATACACATTGGTATTATTCCAAATTAGAGCTTTAGCAATAATAACCTGAAGTGATAAAATCGTTCAGTATTTGTGTAAAATGTCTATTAGTGATCCGAATTAATTGCGAAATGTATTTTTAACCTTTCGATCACCAATTTAAACCAAAAACGTATTTTCACGTATGTTTTTTGATGCAAATACTGGGAATTTTCAATTTCAATTTTTAATTTTAGTTTGAATTACATAACATTTATGTGGACAATATGCTACATAGGGCACTAAAATGTTAAACAATACAAGAATGTAAGAAAAACAAGAAGTAACGATTTTTATAAACATCTATTTATAATAATAATGAAAGTTGCGGAAACAATTATAACTTTAAATCTTAAAAAAAAAAAAGAAATTCCCCTTAGAACTTTAGCTCAATAACAGTTTTGACAGAATACGTACAACTGACTTTTCGTTTCAAATTTTATCGAAAAATTTTACCCTGGGCCCCGATTACAATGAAAAAGCCAACAGAATTATCTTAGACCGTCCATAAATAAAAACGATATTTGTTTACGAAAATAAGTATACTTGCATGAACATTTAACGTTTCTTTGTCGATAACCTATAATTGAACATGTTAAAAAAATCATGCATATTCTGTTTTTCAGACAGAAAACTTAATTTAAAAATAAACTTGTCGTTGAGAGATAAACATGTTTAAAATCACTTTTATACACCCACTATCGGTATGTAGCAGATTGTCAACATTGGGTATTGGGCATTGTAGGGTTAACTCGTATACTTTTGGTGCAACGCGAGTCTACATAGTAAACAAGACTTGATAAATCTCTCTCATTTATTTAAATGGTGAAGTTATATTTTTAGTAATTTTCAAATGCACATTTTCCCACCGTACTTGGAAAATCAAATTTGTGTAAATACGCAGGACTTTAATCTATAAAATATTTATCCTTTCTGGGCAAATAATGATTTTATTGAATGAGTGAAATTCATGCTAACACTACATTAAATATGAGGGTATCAGAAGCAAACTTAGAAATCTCCATTAAAAGAGTTACTGAGATATTTGCGAAAAACTTTTGAAAAAGAATTGTGTGATTTCAAATGATGCTTTACCAACTCAATAGATAATGCTTAGTTTGTGGTGTTAAGTAATTAAAGTTGGTCCAGCCGCTTAGGAGGAGTTATATGATATACATAAGTATAGAAAAATTATGTATTATGAATTAAATTATTATATTTAATATTGTTGAAGGTACGTGTGACGTATAATAAATGAATAAATAAATTATTAAAAATAACACCGCTTGTTTGCAAATCCACACAAGTAGCACAAAACGTCGTGCCGTGCGCATCAAGATCAAACTGGTTTTACTTACCCGCAAACCAGGGGGTCAGATCGCCGCAAAGCGCTCGCCACTGTGGCCACGCACTGTAATTTCATTTCACAAGGGTACACTTTATATACGATCCGTCAAGTATTGACGTTAATTCGGATTTTTGTTTGATGGGCTTGTGTGTATTGAGCGCGGGGGCAGGGTGTATTTGTGGTTGGATTCATTTATCACGTTCATTTAATCGAATAATAAAGAGGGAATGGTATCGTGAATACAACCCTGATTATTGCTTTCGTTGGGAGGATTTTGTTTGTAATACAATAGAAAAATGAGGCTCTTACCATTGATTAAATACACATTATTTTCAGAAAAAACTTTTATCAAAAAATATGTATGCTATGCCTAATAAGAAAGTGCAGTGCTACGGAAAATTGGATATAAAAATGTTCTCTTACACACGGTAAAAATGTTAGCATTGATTTAGTATAGTTTTAATAAAAAACATAGTGATTAGAAGTGATTTCATCTGCATACTAGTCGAAAAGCATAAACATAGAAAATGTACTCAAGCGTTGAAAATGTACCGTAGCATGTAGGTAAAAAAATTCTGTCAGATAAATCTAATTCACATTAATTGAGGTTTTTGTATTTTAACTTACAAAAATCAACAGATGACAATATTTAATTTATGTGAAATCCTTGGCGTGGATGCTTAAATACTAAAGTTGCAATTGATCACAAATTGAAAGGTTCAATAAATTACTTTAATATTTTTTGATACCAAATATTTGAAAGCTTAAAACAATTTTAATAGAAAGGACGTGTGACCGACTAGGAAGGCAAAACCCGAATGATCCAAAAGCTCTTCCGCGCCACACTGCTCCCACTTTTTTCTTACATATACATATGACTATGTTAGTGCCCATACATTTACCTATTCTAATGCAATGACACTTTAAATAAGAATGTTTAATCATACGCAGAACACTGAATGTTATACATAAAGTGTGCAATATGGCATCTTAAACCAGCCGATAACAGGTCATAAGCCCTGTAAATACCTAGACTTGATATTTCCATCTAAAAAATGTTCTCTACCTCTGTTGTAATTTGTTTATCTGGATAACTTTCTTGGAACCAAAATTCAGTCTACAACCATTTGGACAAACTTAAAAGATTGTTTGAATAAATTAATCATTTTTGTGTTTTTGTAATCATGCATTTTGTATCAGTTTAACAATTAATTAAATAATAATTCTACAAAATTTTCGTAAATTAATGTTATTTTTTATGTCGAAGACAGACACCAATTTTTCTGATAAACAAGCTGATATATTAAATGTTACGAGGGATGAAAAAGGTAAAATCCTGTAGATAAAGCCAAACATGTAAATGCCAAAACCTACAGATATTATTCGGATTTATGACGGTTCCAATTTTGGCTTTCCTCAGTAAAGAAACCCCCGTCCTTTTATTTATATTTCTAAGCCCCTTTGATCCTTGTAATCTTTAAATAGTTGCTTTATTTAAGATAAACTTTGTGAAATCCCCTTCTTTTTTTCACAAATATTGCAGGAACGATAAGCATCTTGATTTTTTTACGATTCACGTTTGAGCAGGCCGCGCTTTAGAAAAAACGCTTTTTACGACAAAGCCTTTTTTATCAGTTATAAATTTTATGATCAAAATACATGACGTTCATTTGCATAGGAAAATCGGATTTATTTTATTGCATCGGCGGGTATACGTCATTATATTTATAGATAAGACATTTCATAATTCCGTCCTAAAATGCAGATTGGCTTTTAAACAAAAACTACAAATAAGAGAAAGAACTATTGTTTTAATACTTTGATCAAATCAGTTTTATTTGTCTTTATAACTGTTGCAATTGTACTTCATAGGGATACTAGAAAAGAGGACGATATCTTCATAATTTAGAAATACGTTTACTTTTTTACTTATACATTATTAATACAGAGTTATGTTATATTTTGAAGAAGGGAATGTGGAAGTCCAGGCATTGGGAGGACTTATGGCCTATCATTAGCTGGTTAAAGTAGCCATAATCATTCAATATTAAGCTCTTCAAATCAAAAAATAAAACTGATGGAAGAATTGATGAAATCTGAATGTTTAATCATATGCAGAATGGTGAATGTTACAGTGCGGAAAGCGGTCAACTTAAACCAGCCAATGACTGATCATAAACCCTGTTATTGCCAAGATGCCATATTCCCTTCTCAGAGTTTGACTTTTTTTCTAATAAAATTAAAATGAATTTCTATTTACTTACTAAGCGTATGTCATGAAACAGTTAAAAGAAGGTAAAAACATAAAGATTAGTAAAAAAATGTATTTAAAAAATAGGTCTAGATTTAAGCCGGTCAAACATTTGATTGATTGATAATTAAATTATTTTTTTAAAAACCCTTCAGGTACCCCAGCGTCAAGTTTTTTAAGAAATTTGAGATCTTAGATATAAGGCAATTATATATTTTTAGAATAATAATGTCTGTGAAAGCAAATCATTCTACGAAATTCCAAAAGAAACACTCCCATTTTACCAGAAGTCAAACTAGAGGATAGGTCGTGAGGTCTATCACTAAATCTGAATTAGGGCTAAGAAATTTCAGGTTTCTGGGCCCCAAAATATTCAAAATGTTACCCAAACATTGCAAAATCATGAATCGGATTCGATTAATTTTTTAAAAATAGTTTTCTGGGTTTAGGTCGAGAAAAATAGGAAAATTGACATAAAAACATTCTAAAATAATAAATAGTATAAATTTATATTGCATAACTGTATAATAAATCAACTAGTAGGTAGTGATGTTATTTTTTATTTTGCATAAAAGTTTCTAGCTGTTGTACAAGTTGTACTTAGTTAGGCCAACTAGACATAATCTAGAGAAATCTATTACCTAAGTGTGTAGGTAGCAGGGGCGAATGCTCCTTATAATCGATTACATGCAGCTTACCATATTTTTTTGACATCGTAAGTAATGTTTTATAATACTGTAGTATTACAAGGAAGAAACATAACACGAAAAAATATATTACTTTTCTTGGATGAGTACATTTATATCATATTCCTTTACTCCATACAGCGACCAGTTGCGCCTCTATTGGCCAAAATTATTACTACTGGATTACACGAGATTACTTTGCTCACTTTAAAATCACTAATTCAAAAATGTCTTTAACCTAAAACTTTAGAATCTCGTTCGAAAAATTACACTTGCGATTACAGTAAAATCTTGCAGCTTTCATTAATGCAATTCAGTATTTCAATACTTTTTCATAAGGGCTAGTATTCTTTAAAATACATCAATTTGACTTACGACAGTCTAAGGGAGGTGACAATATACGCACTCGTTATGTGTGAGAAAGAGATAACGAATATATTTTGTATGCCTTAACAGGGAAGTTACAATAATAAGTAAGAAATTGATCATACTTATGTTTCGGTGGTTTGAAAGTAAATTTGCTTTAAAATAAATTAATATTTTGATATTTTAATCTAAACGAATTGATATTTCAATCCATAATATAGTATAAATCCTTTGGTGGGTTTTAAAAAACAAAGATTCGCTAATTGTTTTTAAATTGTAATTCGTTTTTGTGCATACGATGACAGATGAATATTGTAGGTTATTCTTCAGTATCTATTTAAACTTTTAAAATTTAGTTTGAGTTATGGTAAAAACGTTACTAGTGTATAGTGTTAAGAATAAATATATACGAAGAATTATAATATGCATAACTTATGTCGTCTTGTGAATAATAATGTGATATAAAAGTCGATGAAACAATGATTCTTAAAACGTAATTTATGTTTTTATTTGGTGTACTATCGTACTCGGTAAGAAATACTTTTAAATTATTTAATTATTATCATTTATTAAGAAATAGTGTTTTATTTCAAGACAAGTTATAATTGTCTGACTTAACCAAAGATGCACCGGTACGCTAATGAATTATCTAGTTTATTAATTACTTTTTCGACGCCTCGGCCAAAATACGAAATAGCTGCGCGGATAGGTCGATGCTTTCTAATGACGCAGGCGGGGGTTCGAGTCCATAGGGGTTCCATTTTTTTTTTTGCAATTATGTTTTTTAATTGTATTTTTTAAATCAAATGTTTGTGCTACATTAGAAAATATTTTTACTGAAACTATTAGCCGCTGGAGCCATTTGTTAGGAATTATTTATCAAATATAAAATAGACTTGTTTTTTATATGCCATACTACCGCCATGGACATTTTATCAGAATGTTCATAGCTTACCAATTTAAAAACTCACCGCTCGCCACTGGTAGGTAGTAGATAAAATAATTGTTATTTTTGTTCATAAACTTATTATTATTATTATTATTATTCAATGGCTTTTTTATGTCGATAATTCGTTTTGTAGATTCATTCCATCATATGAGAGGGAACAATAGCGTACAATACAATTTTGATTAGTGTGACGAATATATGACGAACAAACGAATTTATGAAATGAAATCGTGACAGAATATACCTGCAGGAACCGCAGTCGGGAAGTTCACTGGATCACTACGGTTGCGTCTTGTTGGACAATTTGAGGATATGTTTTATGGTTTAATTTTCAGCACCACAGTCGCAAACTGGTGAATCTTCCTTCATTTGTGCATCATGTCTTTCATCTCCCGTAGCTGCACTTGACCCTATTGAGGCTGCACCATGTTCTCCTGGGGAGGTCTTGGCCTGCGACTTTCTCCTTGATATAGAACATGTAGTTAGAATTGTTAGGTTATTGTTATATACCTATGATAATATGTACTAAAAAAATATTTTGCTTTCCAATTCAATGTTTAAGACGCAAAGCCATAACTAAAGATAGTCTTGTGGTTCCTCAAATAAAGGAATTTTGGCCCAATGATACTCAAGTTTTATAGGAACTCAATGTTTTTAAAATAGTGGCTTTAATCATAAATTTGGTATAAAGTTACGTCTAGGCATATTAGTAGAATACAGATGGGGAGTTATCATCCTTATAACAGTGGTTTAATAAGGATGGTATTTCCATCCTTATTTTGCCTGAGCGTAACTTTATACTAGGTTAATAAGTAAGGATGTTATTTTAGAACAGGTGTTTTTGTACCTAGTGAAGCTGCTAGGAATATTTTCTTGCAATGTTTACATGCCAAACGCTGATTTCATTTTATTTTGTTTTGCAAGTGTGTATTTTTTTATTTGCCAATAAACGCTGTATTCTGATACTGAACACTCCGTGTACCTTTTAACAAATATTTACCTTCTTTTCCCTTTTTAAACCATTTTTTTGTCTTTTCAATTTTTATTTCCCCATAACGATTGAATTTTTACACAATATAATATATTATTGTGTTTATTGTATAATATGTTACCGCTGTGTAATAAAATGTAACATGTACAATTATTTTTTTTCGTATATCTACTGTATATTATCATCGGCCTCGTGTTGTTGTGGTCAACGCGTATGCCTACCATGCAAGAGGTCTCGGGTTCGATTCCTGACATGGTTGACACGAAATATTAATTTTAAAATGGTGTTTTCACACTAGAATATTTCATAGTCCTTGGACTGGTACCTGAAGCATAAGACTTATCATTTTACCTTTATTTTAAAAAAAAGTTCAATTTACACTGCGATTGGTATACCAATGCAGTGCCCTATGCACCATTAGGTGCGGAAAGGGAATAATTATGATGACCGTATATTAGTTGAAATGTTTATTTCTACACACAATTTATTTTTTGTAAGGTAAAATGCATGACATGCCATATATATTAATAAATTTATAAATAAATATCTTGCATTATATTTTTCACATTTATACTATTAACATTGAATTTGAAATATATTTACACTCTTCTCATTTTTTTATGTGTTCTGACATTTCTCGAAATATTTTTTTTCTCTCGTACATACATGTTTTAGTAGACTCAATCAGGGTTTGGTTTTAATATAAACATTATAATAAATACAGAGTTCTACAAAATCATCACTAAGCCAATAAACAAAAGTTGGTTGTACGACAATTAATTTTATTAAAATAATTATTTTACCCTTTGACCCTAAAACTGTATTTTATACGCCAAGTTTTACTGTTTATTTCATTATACGGTTACGTAATAATATAACCGAATTGACGAATCAACAAAGAAACAGTTGGGTTTATTTTTATTTATTTGGGCTCATTTCAGTGTCCGGAATAACCTTCCGGTACAAAAAGAGTCGTAGAGAGGAATGTATCATAGTACCTTTCTTGGTTTACTATGGGATCTGTACAATCTTGTACTGTATCATACACCCGTCATGTGGTAGGAATGCTAGTAATAAAAGCATTCGTAATAAAACTCTGCCATTTCAGGTAAAATTTGTATTCTGGAACTGGATTTTCATCGCTACATTTAATACTTTAGGCGGTACATATTGGAGAAACAGATATTATTTAAAAATAGTGTATTGAAAACTTTTGAATAAAACTCTCGTTGATCCCTTTTTCTCTTATATCACTCAAATTACATACATTAATATTATTATTATAAATCAAATTTCTCTTTTGAAATTTGTATTACTACTAAAATCGCTTTAATGAAATTTTATTGACTTCTCTTGGTTTAAAATCTTCTCCTTATATTGCTTTTTCAAATTTTAAAGATTACTTGCTATACTTGTTATTCCTTCTTTTTTTTTCCTTTTTTTCTGCTGCATTGGCATGTTTTTATACTTTTAAATTATTTTAAATTACTTATATTATATATGTAAATAAAATCAATATATTGCTGCTCTTACTATAATGTGTCATTAATTTTGAAGATGTTTTTTAAATTGACTTAAATTTATTGTCTTATATTTCACTTAAAGATTTTTCTCATTGTTTCTTCGAATCCCTTAAAATAAATATCTGTATATTTATGTTTTTTCTTTTTTTTTTTAAAATAATATATTAATGTTATTTTATTTTTACATCTGAGCATGTTTTTCATTCTTTATTTCATTTCTTAATCTTTTACTCTTACAAATTTTCTTCATTTTTAATATTATTTCTATTTGTAAATACTCACTACAAACTACAAACTTTAAAATATCCTTTTTTCACTTAAATTTTAATTTTTAAACAACTTTCATTTATGTTTTTCTTTTTCCTTCTTTTTTTATACTTTCATAATTAACCTTACATATAATTGTTTTCTAATATGGAAACTTCACTGGTCCATTAGAATTAGGTCTAATTGTGTAAAATATTAAACTTTGTAACTGTATTGTATGTTTCCTAAATAAAAGAAAATAAATAAATATTACATTTTGACGAGTATCTTTTGTATTAATTATTGAGTAAACGTTATTTTGACAAAGCTACTGTAAATTACGAGAACATTACAACTTTGTCTACATGTTTTAAAGCTTTCAACTCGAGATAGTGATAACGTTCGTTTTCAGTGTATTTAAAAGAGTCAATGTCCATACAATGCATGGCGTGACCAGGAGAAGCAAATCTTGAAGTTAGATAAAGCCAGGAAACATACCATATAGTCGGCAGAAATTGTAAATACTGTAAAGCCTCCGCGGCCACCACAATCTGGTGTAACGACTTGGATGCTTTAATAACCCTTTACTTCATAACTTTTTTTTTTGAATGGTAAAATTTTCAACGATAAAAATAGTATTTCTGATAATGGGCAAAATAGTTTTAAAATATTATTGTTTGGGTTTTATTTATTTTCAGAAAAATGTTACTAAAATGCTTTATGCATTCGAGGCATATTTTTTTTAGGTTTGTGAAAATATTTTAATTCAAATGATTTTCCATAAAGCTGTTTTTGTCTTCATTTTTTTTTTCATTTTTTTGTCAACAAAGCCGAACTTCACATTTTTAGCACTGGCAGTATGTTTGACCCTTGCAGTTAGCAAATCGACGCGACACTTTAACCTTTTACTCTCTCATATTGGCCAATTTAATGTCTCATCTCTTCTTATATCCTTTGGAGGTACTTTTGACTGTGGACCTTTTCTTTTTTTAGGGATGCCACACTCTATATTCAGGTTTGGTCAACCCACTCGTTTAATATTTCAAGCTTCAGAGTCAACCTTGCACAAACACGCAGCAATATGTGTCTTCAATTTTGAAAGACGAATGACACCCTTGGTGTTTGTATTTTTGTGCCTGAACTATTTTGTACAAGAACCGATCATATCAATCACGTGGTAAAGAAGAGAAACGTTTTTTTTATGCAAGTGAGATTCACCTGACTAAATTTTTCACTTAAATATTAAACAATATTTTTTTCTTTCTCTTTTAATGGGACCAGTTGGTTTGACAAACAAAATTCTGAATAAAATACTATCATGCTTCGATTATACATTGAAATATTTAGTTGTTGACTTATCTTATTTTTATAAATAATTTCTTTGTACGTGTGATGTCACTGAACTCCTCCTAAACGGCTTAACCGATTTACGTGCGGTTTTTAGAGAAATATAGATCTTTGGGCTGTGCGTGTTCGTAGATATTAAAATCTTCAATCTAACATGTAAAAAAGAAGTAATGTGCATAAATGTTTTTTTCATCGATCTACCAGGGTTGCATTCGAATAGAATGCATTTACAAAACTATAGTAAGATGGTATTTTTTTGTGTTAAAAAAAGACAATTTTCGAATGTTTAAAAATAGCATACGTTTTTTGCGGATCTCAATTAGATTCTTTTCTTAAAGTTCACATAATTTCTACCCATTTAATAATTTTTCACTTGATTTTTGCTAATACTAAAATAATATTAAATTCAATACATTTAAAAAAATCCTATTGCTACATAAGTTCACCCCTCTGTTGATAAAAAGACCGGAGTTTGACGGCTGCAAAAAGAATTCCATAATTGAAAAAATATTTATTTTATGTTTTGGAATTCAACCATAAGTAAGTAGGTACCTATTAAAATTCAATATTTGAATATTATCTATTTTTAGTTTTGGAATTTAATCACAAACAAGTACCTAGGTACCTACTTACCAATAAAAAGTATATTTCCAAGGCACACCAATGTTCGGGCAGGACAACATCTCTCGGGTCAGCTAGTTAAATTATAAAAATATAACAATCTGCGCATGCATATTTTGAGAAAACAAAAAATCTTTTCTACTTTAATGAGAGCGTTGAGCTGAATCTCTCCATGACGTTTTGAGCACAATAATTAGAAATACAAACTCTTGTATTGCTAATTGTGATAATATATTATCGCAAAACTTGTTAAAGTCTCAGAAGACATAATTGAATTCGTGCGCAGCCAAGAAAGTGCAGAGGAATCTTAATTTTGAAAATACACTTCATTGTCGGCAGAACTTGTATTTAGACAAATAATATCTCTTCAAGGAATAATGTAGTCAACAGCGAGGAATGGGAGTCTTATACTTAGATGTACTTCTATTGAATGTCAAGCTATGAATTTTGCTTTGTTTTCAGTTATGCTTTTACATTTAATATTTACGTTATTTTGCGCCATATTGTACTTCTGTTCATTTCCTTTTTTTTTATTTATAAATCTCTTTAATAACTCTGTTTACAGTTTCAAATTTCAGGGTGATACTTGACAAAAAACTGCTTGAGTGAATGACATTAAGGGGCCTTGTGCACGTAGGTGCGTTTTGAATATTTTCCTTTACACGAAAAAAAAACAAAGTCAAAGTTTAAATAATCGATAACCCATGAAATAATTAAACGTAATACTTTACATTGTTAAATGGGAAAAACAAGTATTAAAACATATTTTGTTCCCATAAGCTATAAAGTGATCGGGTTCTCAGACATCAGTTAAAATTAAGATTGAAATTAAAGTAAAAGAATACGGACCTAACATATAAAATAATGAGAATTTATAATTTTGATTTTGATGCTTAAAAAAAAGCATTAAGAAGATTGATAAAAAAAAAGAAAAAACTCGACAAAACCAGACAAAATGGTTTCAAATGTTATTTTAAAAGTAATAAAATATAGAGAAAAAAATACGATTAAATTCAAAAATAAAATCAACTTGAATTTATTTGAGACATAAGAAAAATATATATATAAAAATAGTAAGTGCTTATAAATGTAACCTCAACAAGATAAAACTTTTTTTTTTATGTATTTGAAATACCTAACGATTGTGTATGCTGGCTGGCTCTTTGGAAGGCACTCTCGAGGGTGACATTAAAACATTTCGGTTGGCTGATTCAATTCGCCGTTTTTCTCTGTTGGTGATTATTAAAACTTCATTTAACATCCAATTTACCGATTTGTAAATCAATGATTCGTTTATTGGAAAAACCCTGCTATCTTTTTCATGGTTCTGGCAAATAATATTTTTGTTTGCAATTTACAGTATTTCTTTTATCACGTAAAACGTGACGGTAGTTGGACCTCATCTTCCCAGGATAGCCCACCATCACTAAGAGGTCATTTGACCCAGACTAATAGGAAGAAGAGAAGAAGAAGAAGAAGTACATATCAAACGTCCATGGTGTAGTGATGATCAGAGTTAGATGATCAATTCACATGGGAGTTCTCAATTCGTTTTTCAGAGGAATTAAAATATTTGTAAAAATTATAAAAGATTATAAAATAACCAATTACCGACTTTCCTATGTCTACCGATTTTGACACGTACTTGTCTTTTCGTCAGAATACCAACATGCAAAACCCACTGTACACCTTCATCATTGTTGTTGCACAAAAATATAAAACTAACACAACATGCATTTTAATAAGCTACCCTTACATGTACTGATTAGGTTATGAAAATATTTTATGTTGTGTCAGAAATAATTTTAAAAAGAGGGAGGGGATGAAAGGAGGGGCGTGAGTTTAAAAGGTACAGAGTAATCATTACAATTGAACATCGTAATGCTGGAAATATTAATAATAAAATATTGCGTTAGGTGTTAACGTAAGTTTTGTTATTTCTTTTCTAATTTTAAAATGAGCACCAAAAATAAAATGAAATGATTTAAGTTAGACTTCATTCGAAAAAAAAAATTTCTTTTACAAGATATTGTTTTTGCTTTTAAATTAAATATTTTTTTGAATTTTTTTAACAAGCCTACAAAGTGGAATGTCAAATATATTAATTTGAACATTTTCGACATCTCCTTCTTTTCGCGTTTAATTGAGGAAATAAAGGAGAAAACAAAAGGCGTTTTCGACTTATTTGTTGTAAAATTATAAAAAAAAAAAATTGGCGTTGGCATTAAACGAGAACAAATCATAAAGTAATAACAATAATATTCTGTATTAAATAAGAGAAAGGTCTCGAAAACAGCCATGAAAGTTTCATTATTAAACTTTCCCCTTGCGTTTTAAAATGAGTTTCGTTGGTTAAAAAAAAATAAAAAAATCATCTAGTTTTGTATTCTCTATTATTAAATAAGAAAAACAAAGACCAAACTTATGTTAACACCTAATATATTTCCATAATTCAACACTGATTTTAGCATCGTTTTTATAATTCATTGTAATTTTCTCTCTTACATAATGAGGAAGTCCAGTGGTTTAAAATTAATAAAAGTGTATCGAATTATCAGCGCTTAAAGATTTGCAATCTTGAAATTACTCCGCCTGTCGTGATCGGTTCTCACCTGTCAGTTCTGCTGATTGGTCAGTTGGATCCCGGAAACAAGAATTCTACCACAATACGCTTTATTATTGGTTAATTTCGAAGAACTTATTGTTCAAAATAATTCCATGTTATCAAAATCGTTTTTATGATTTTTTTTCGAGAAATTTCGCGTTTTCGCGATTATCGCGCGCAAGAACACATTTTCATATTCAATTTTTTGTGACACTGAACTTCCTTATAACTTAGGGCTCAAACGATTTTCGAAAACAAAATTATTTAAGACACCACTTTTAAAAAAATAAATGAAAATGATTTGCATACAGCAAAAACGAGCTCTTCTAAAAATATCAATTTTTACACGGAACGAAAAAAAAGGTTTATAATCAGCTCGTGTTTATCAAAATTGTGAATGAATGAGTCTAATTCTGTGCAGTTTTCCATAAAATAAGCCCGTTTTAACCGCTTAGGTGCCCGATTTCGTTAGTTTAGAAAATTCCGTTTTATTACCGAAGACATTATAATAATAAACATGTACATTTCCCTTCCCCTTTTTATCCTCTCTTCATGCATCCTTGTCTTAATCCTGCCCAATTTACAATAACTTACTGTTCTTAAAAAAATATTTAAAAATTCTTTGATTATTCATTATTTATTTATTTATTTATATACGGCATTTTTGCCATTTACATATATGTGGTATAAAGAGTGCTTAAAAATATAATTTTTAATAAAAAATCGAGTATGAAATATTAATATACTCGTACTGTACACATTATTAATTACATGAAATACATATATATATTTTAAAGAAATTATACAAAAACAAAATACATTAATCAATCAAATTATAACTATTCCAACCCAATCTTCTGAAGATGATTTAAAAACTATTATGGAAAAACATTTACGAGTACATGGAAATAACATTTGTATATGTATAAACTTATATGCATTTATTTAATATGTAATATATTTTCTTTACTAACTTTGTATACTTTGTGGAAATCTGTTATTAGTTCTGAGTTTATACACTATATCTGTTTGTGTATTATAAATATGTATATAGAACTTTTGATTTCCCAAATAAAATAAAATAAATAAATAAAGGAGATGAAAATGTCATTAATATCTCAAAAATCAAAAAAAAGGAATAAACCTAAGTATTTAAATAAGAACTAAAATCTTAACCGAGCAAAAAATATTTTAACTAGCGTTCGTGAACAAAAATATATAACCACTTTTCGTCAAGACGCTCACTACACCAACGTGCAAATAGTAAAACAAATTTTTTCCTTTACCATCACCGCAGTCAGAGTATTTACGAAAAAATACATTTATTACGTACAAAGGTAAATGATGATGAACTAAACATGCACTCATAATTAGATCAATAATATTTAGTGATATGTTGGAGAATGAGTGGGGGTGGGAAAAAATGTTTTTTTTTTTTTTAAGCTTTAAATTTCTAAATTGGGTTGTGGTCTCGTGGCTAGTGTTTCAAACACACGGCTCAAAGGCCCATGATTCGAGTCCTTCTCTACCCCAACTTGATTTGCATTTTTCAAGAGTTAGTTATTTACAATTCGTTGAAAATGACTCCCATAATGAAATATTTGGGTAAATTACAAAAATACAAAAATTTACTAACATTAATAAAAAAATTTGACCACAAATCAAATGTTTTAAACATAATTAATAAAAACTATTTCAAATAAATCTATATAATTGCACTGTATTAACATTTTTTCATACAAAAAATAAAGACGAAACGAATTTTAGTTTCTATTTTTTTATTACTGTAAAGTCCTATATTTTTCAACAATATTTTGTGTTTTTTTAAATGTTTGTCCTTGTCCAGTCCTTGTCTACAAAAATTTAGACAAACTCTAAATATTGTTGATAAATCCACCCGGTCCATGAAGAAGTATAGAAATTGAAAAAATCAAATGTTCTGGCGTCGCCTAGTATGTAGGTGAAATAAATCAATTAGATGAATCTCACCCGCATAAACAAAGGTTTCAGCTCTATTACTTTACAAATATCAACAGATGAAAGAATTGAAGAAATATAGATGTTCAAATATGAGCAGAATGGTGAATGTCACACAGTGTGTAAAGTGGCTACTTAAACCAGCCAATGACAGGTCATAAGCCTTGTAGATGCCTAGACTTCTATATTCTCTTCTCCCAAATGATATTTATCTCAGTTGTAATACATTACTATATTTTTGTTAAGACTATTTATTTAAATATTGGGACCAAATAATAACCACATTTTTTTCCCTAAAAATAGGTATCTACGCAGATAAAAAAAATAAGTACAGATATTCAATAATGCCTTACTACACTTTCAACTAATTTCTCTTCTCAATTAAGATTTATTTGTCTTTGACGATATAACTTTATGTTCGTTTTATTTAGCGAACCAAAATTATAAAACCGTTTCTTTAATTAGGCTCCAATTATCAAAGTACGATATTCAATTAAGTCAACGGAGTGTTGTTTTCTCGCGTCCACTGATCTCAGTACTCTCTCGGGTAGTTATGTCTCCCGGATTAAGGAAGTCCCTTTAAGGACCAATTTCGGCGCGAGGAAGCCTATACTCGAACTGTTTTCAGCCGATATTATTTCAAAGTACGAATCCTTGTGGAAATTGCTTTGAAGAACACTCATTTCCTTCGAAACTCAAAGTTGGCAGCTAGCGGAAATCGTTGCTGAAATGTGTAAGGGTTGAGGACTAGAACTAAGGGATGAAGTAGAACAGCTGCTAAAGGCAAACACTTGTCAAGCACAAGCATTTTTACGAAGTAAATCAAAGAAGGAAACAGAAGGCTTTTAAGTGCTATAAACAATCCAGACTTTTTGACTTTAATGAAATTATTGTGTGGCGATTTCGAATAAATTCTGTTAAGCGAAACTAGGCAACGGATTTCTGTTTATTTATTTTCTTTCGTTTTTATTTTCAACTGTTGAATAATTCGAAAAAATAAAATAAGTTTATAATTATGGTCAACAATGTTATGTTAAGGAAGTTATTTAGACCTTATTTTGTAAAACCAGAGAGGCAAAATTTTTTGAGAAAAAAATATGGAAGCTTCGGCATATCTATTTACTTATTTATATTTTTTGTCTTACAAACTATAATTAAAAATAAAAATAATGTCACCTCACTGCGGTTGCCTGTGCCGAGGACACTTAACAGTAAACTTGTTTTTTTAAATATATTTTTATATTTTAGAATAAACAAAGAAAACTAACTTGATAAATAATATATTAATAATAATATACAAATTAATATATTAAATAAATAATTAACAAAATGTTCAGACAGTTTTAAACACTACATTATATTTATGTTTATGATTAATTTATGAATATCTTAATTATTTATATTGCAAAACGCACAGTCAAACAACAAAAATCAAACATAAGCCCTACACTTGTAGAGCTGTTGATTCAATATTAGTTTGGGCGAATGAGACAATCCGTCTTATGACGTATTATTGGCTGGTTTAATTGGCCACTTTATACACTGTGCAACGTTCGGCCAATTATTTTGCCTGCATTCTGTGTAAACCTCCACATTTTCTCGACTCTTCCATCTGTTGACTTTTATGAAGTAAAATAACTTTTTTCATTTGGGTGGGATTCATCCGGCTGAACCATTTCACCTACTAAGCAACGCCTGAATGTTACACAGTGTGTAAAGTGACCACTTAAACCAGCCAATGATAAATTGCAAGTCCTGTAAATGCCTAGGCTTCCATTTTCTCTTCTCAAAAATATTTTACCTCTCCGTTGCAACAAGTTATAGTATAATAATTGAGATCATAGAAAGAAAAAAAAATACCGTGTGCTTTATAATATATATATTCACAAGAGTTTTTTATTCGATGAGTACTCTTAGGTGAAAGCCCTGTGAAAAAAACGAGTGAAGAAGAGTCAGTCTTAAATGTAGCAGTTGGTGCATTTCCCTACCATTCTTGAGGTTCTGAGTTCAATTCCTGGCAGGGTTGATGAAAAATATTTGTTTCAATTGTGATTTAACTCTGAAATATTTCACTGTTAGTGAACTGCTACCTGAGGCGTAAAATGGATCGCCTTACATTCCATACAACTAAAATAATTTAAATATGCTGCAATCGAGTGGCAATGTAGTGTCCTATGCACCGCCGGGTCAAGGTTAGGGAAATGATGACGAAAAAAAGTGTCAATATTTTGTTTTGATTTACATGTCATACATATATTTAGATTAACATAATGCCTACCTTTATGTTTATTCACCTAAAAAAATTAACGAACTTTATTGGTAAATTGAACATTTTTATTGTTTTAAATATTTAAATATTGTTTTATCTTAACGGACAAAATTTGTAAGCGCAAAAGAACTAAAATAGCCATGTTTATTAAACAATGGATGTTTAAATATTAAATTTCTATGAGCTGGCAAAGACTAAGTGTCTGTTTATCAGCCCATACTCGTAAGTTATAGCAACCTTTAACCGTTTTTTTGATAATTTTTATACAGTAAATTGAAATACAAATCGCAGTAATTTTATATTACCTCTCAAATTTTGTACACCATTTAGTGATCTGGTACAAAAAAAACTCGAAATCTAAAATGTAACCTAATTTAATACATTTATAAAAAATTAGTTACTGAAATAAGGAAGCTCTGTGTTTTTTTTATTACTATACATAATCTATACATAATTAAACTAAGCCAAATTTTTTCTTTTCAATTTTCGTATTTCGTATTATCAGCGCTACGGTTTTGTAAAGTTTTATATTTTTAAAATAACTCCGCGTGTAACGTCAGAGGTTGACTTGAGGTGTGACTCATCTAGTTCTTCCCATTGGTCCAGAAACGGCAAGCAGACCGGAAATTTTCCATAGCTCTTATATCATAGGTTGACTCATATGAACCAGTGACGTCATTCAAAGAAGGGCATTTTTATAATTATTTTGGTACATTTTCAGAAAACTGTGCAGTACAACTTAAAGCTCTAATTTGTATCACGCGCAAGAAAAGATATTTTGTATCCAATTTCTCGTAGAACTTAAGTTCCTCATTGGATAGGGAGAAGTCAGAACATTTGTTAACATTAATTTCATAAAAAAATTAAAATGATACTTAATATTGTAAAATTGTATAATAAATTCATAAGTAGGTAGTCATGTTTTGTATATTCATCTCAACTGAGAAAAATGACCGCTTTCAAACAGTTAGGCTGACTACACATAATACAAAACTATCTGTTACCATAACAAATGTAGTAGATGACGATATTTTAATTATGTTAATAAACTTTTATTATCGTTATTATTAATGTTATTTTCATTTCTTTTATTTCTTTTTTTGCACACAACAGGCCAGGAGGCCCAATGACAGTGATGAATTACATGAGAAAATATTTAGAGACATTAAAGAACAATTTGTTTCGTCTATTCCATTATATATTATTTTGAATTTCATATTGAAGTTTCAAACAGCCCAAAGAAGTTCGTATTTCACAGACATTTTTAAAGTCGTATGCAAATAATACAAATTTGAAGTATTTAATTTCATTTATAAATTTTGTGAACAATATTGGTCCTAAACTAAATCCCTTGGGCACTACAGAGAAGTCCATATGACACCTACTGCTTTTGATTTATAATATAGCTTGAAAAAATCTCAGAAGGATGTCACTGAAGCCAATCTTATTGAGTTTCTGAAGCAAAAGCTGGCGATCTTCTTTGGCAAATACTTTGGAGAAGTCTTTATACCATAGTACCTGAGTACCTTTGTCAAGTGATTTAGTGTCAAAATTCGTAAATACCATCAATTTTGATAGTTGAGACCGAAATTATGCGGTTAATTTGTTATGAATGGCTTTATTTTAGGATTGATAAAATTGCCTTAGCCAGTTACATAAAATTAATAATTATCCCCGTTACAAATTTATTTTCAATCATATCAACTCTTTGTTATTTTTTTTATTTTTATATCATGTACATTACAAGACTGTTCATTTTTAGGACAGAGATGATGAACATTTTAGAGAAGGTAATATAGAAGTCTAGGCATCTACAGGGCTTATGACCTGTAATTGGTTGGTTTAAGTGGCCACTTTAAGTTCACACTGTGTAACATTCACCACTTTGCCCATATTTTAACATTTATATCCGTTAAATTCTTTCATATGTTGATGTTTGTGAATTTAAAGAGCTAAAACCTTTATTTATGCGGGTGAGATTCGTGTAATTGAATTGTTTCACCTACATACTAGGCAACGCCTGAAAATTATTATTTTTATTTTTTCAATTTGTATATTTCATCATAGACGTAGTTGATTTATAAAAACTATTTTTAGTTTGTCAAAATCTTTGTAGACAAGAGCTGGATCAATTCCTTTTTTGAAATGTTCTGAAGAACTTTGAGAAGAATCTCTGTTGTAATTTGTTAATATTAATAGCTCCCCAGGGAGTTAAATCCAGTTGAGTTGTCTAAGAAAATTTGGACAAACTCTAAATATTGATTATTTTTAGGTTTTATTAATTATCATTTGATTTGGTAATTGTTTAAATCAAAATCTTTTTTTTACTACACATTTTACCATATTAGTCTTTTTTCAATACATTTTTAATCATAGTTTGACAAATTCTGTGTTTCTTAACATTTTACAAAAATCATTTTTTTCAAGAAAATATTTTTGCCTCTTGATGAAGCTATAAATATGTACGTTCAGGTGTACAACACAAATAAAGTACAAATTATGTTATTTTCTTTTAGCAGAAATTTAAAACAAAGGGGTATCAGATAATAAATAAACATATAACAATTACTTGTTGGTGAAATTTATATTATCCGACAAATCAAATCATTCACAAAGCTTTCGAAAATTTTGGATGTTGTTATTGTCGAATTCAAAGGTAAAACGTAATAGGCGTTCAATCAACCCTATAGAATGTACGAGATTCGTCTCTAATACAAAATATCTTGTTTATTCACTGTTGACGAGAGATTTGTACATCAATCATTGTTTACAGAATGTCAAGAGGAGACAACAAAGGCAGCGAAATGTATATCAGGTAACAAAAGAAATATTGCGAAGATAGAAAAGATCATATTTTATTTCTGTATTAATTTTACCTAAAATCTTGACGGCCATTGTGACGAGTACTAATTTATTTTGATTTATTTATTTAAATATTTATAAAAAAAGTAAAACCGAGATATGGTCCCATTAAAAATAAAAAATCAAAAAAACTTATCTGGCTCAAGAGAAAGACGTCTGCTAAAAATCCGGCTTTTAGAACGTGGTTTTTTATATTGAAATTTTCTTGCGTTTTTCTTTTTTATTTGGACATTTTTTTATTTTCGACGTACATATTTTTCCTTTTTCCATAGTTATAAGAGTTTTCATATGTTTATAGAATTTAAGAGATAAGAATATATATACATATGTATTAGAACTTAACTATAAGTACCGGCTGACGAACTGCATTTTATGCAGTTCAGTAGGACTTGATAATTTATATGTTAATTTTTGTATGCTTTTGATAAATAAATAAAAACAGAACATTTTAGAAAATAAAACATGGATGTCTAGGCATGTTCAGGACGGGGTGACTATTTTACACGCTGTGTAGCATTTTCCCTTCTAGCAAATGACAACAGAGATGAAAAACATTTTATAAAAGATATATTAAATATAAGCGGCCTCTGTGGTGTAGTGGTTAAGACGTTTGACTCACGCATGAAAGGTTCCGGGTTCGATTCCCAGTGAGAACACAAAAATATAATGTGATTTTTCTCAAGCCTGGGTGTTCTGTGATGTAATTCGCCACTGTAATTGGGCCTCCTGGCCTGTTGTGGTGCAAGATAAAATAAAATAATAAAAAATAAATAAGCATTATATGTATGTTCATTGACGAATTAATTCAGTCACAGTAAACGAGAAGAGGTCTCAGCAAAATGTTTATACGTGGTTTTCCCAGAGCACCAATTATGTCATGCCCAAAACTCGTACGACTTTTGCTCAGAGACATCTCTCCTTTATCGCACCGAGAGTGTTTAATATTTTGGAAGAGCATTTAAGCTCTCAAGGACAAAAATTGATTTTAAGACATGAGTTATGGACCGGATTTTTCTGAGCGGAAGGGATTTGAGTGGAAAACTCCTTGATTATTTTCCGAATGTACGACCACCTTTTTCATTCATCTCATTTACCAAATTATTACCCTTTTTCTCTTACATCACATCACATAACATACTTTGGTATTGTTATTTTTAATTAAATTTATTTACTCAATTTTTTGTTACTGCTAATATCTTTAATAAAATTTTATTTACTACCTTTAGATCAAAATCTTCTTTTAATATTGCTTTTTTAAATTTTAAAAATTACTTGAAATACTTGATTTTCTCCTCATTTTTTTGATGCGCTTTTGACATGTTTTTATACACAAAAACTACTTTTAATTTCTTATAGAATTGCTTTTCTTACTATAATGTGCCATTATTTTTGAAGATATTTTTTTTTATTAATATAAATTTAACGTCTTTTATTTCTTTCAAAGTTTCTTATCACTGTTCCTTTTTTGAATCCCTTTAAAAATGTATGTTTATTTATGTCTCCTATTTTGAAAATGTTTTTTTTTGCATTTGAGTATGTTTTTTTTATTCATATTTTTTTAATTCTTAATTTTTAATTTAGAACCTTTAATATTTTTTTTTCTTCACTTTTAATATTATTTCCATTTATGTAAATGCTAACTTAAAACTTTTTAAATTAATTTTATGGTTTGATTTAAATGTTTATACCTACTTTCATTTATGTTTTTTCCCCTTCTTTTTTAAACTTTTTTTAATGAAAATAGTTCATTGATTAATTCATTGATTAGATAGTTCATTGATTAGATATAATGATATTATAAAATGAAAACTTCACTTCTTTACTACAGTTAAGTCTAACTGTGTAAACTAAAAAACTTTCTTATTGTACTCTATGTTTCCTAAATAAATTAAAATAAAAAAAAGAGTAATAAAAATAATTGCGCCATATATTTATTTTTTATTAATGTTCTGATTTTTTAATGAAATTGAAATGAAAATTGAAATGAATTTCCTGATTCTAATTTGAATGTTTCCATATAATATTTTTGGTGATATACTCGTATGTCTGAGTTAACTAATTACTTGTCCCATCTCACTCTTGGTTTTTTGGTCCCCTGAAATTAGAACTTATGTCTCAAAAACGTGTAAAAAACTGTTAATAAATAAATCAAAAATGAAATGACAAAAGGTTTTAACTCTTTTACAAAAAATAATAGGTGGAAGAATATAAAAAGAATGAACGTTAAAACATAGGCAAAACCTTGAATATTACACGGTGTGTAAAAGGTAATATATACCAGTCAATGATAGTTCGTAAGCCTTAATAATGCCTAGAACTCCATAGTCTCATTTCTAAAATGTTTTTCATCTCTATTCAATCTTAATTATGGTTTGACAAAAATATATTATATTTAAATACGGAAAAGACAAAAATGATCCTTTTTTTTATTCACAAAACAAATTTAGATTCAGTAGTAAAATTAATTATTCACTAAACCAATTGTAATAAAACTAACTGCGATCTTACATGTTTAGTACTTGATACAACAGATAAAATTAAATATCTCGGTGAAAAGTAGACCAAAACTTAAAATGGAAAAACCATATTAGTGAACTAGTTAAACGAATTAGAAAATGTTTATACATATTTATTAGATTAAGGAATATTGAAAAAATTAATAATGTAAAAATAGCTTATTACTCAATTATACAATCTTTGTTACAATATAGTATTGTAAGGTGAGGTGGTTTATACGCCAATATATTAAACCCTCTTCAAATAGTACAAAGATTAATTATTATAGTTATTTGAAAGAAACTCTCAACATTCAATACGGAAAGTCTATTTAAAATATATAAGGTTCATACAGTAGACACTCTTTGTAAAATAAATTTTATTATACAAATATGTAAAAAAGAAAACGTAAAAGAATTTGAGATGAACAACTCACTCAGTAACAAACATAATATTAAAATCCTTAAATTCCACACAAGTCATGGTCGAAATAGTTTTGTCTTCAAAGGTGTAAAAAAATACAATAATCTTCGCAACGAACTAAAAACGATTAAAAATAATATTTTAATAAATAAATTTAAAGTTAATCTAAAGAAATTTTTTGAACACGTGTAAAAAAAATTATTTTTTTATTAGTATAAATATATAATTGTTTTATGTTTTTTCTTTATATGTCCGATATTTTTTTTTTCTCATATTCTTGTATTTAAAATTATATAAACTTTTTTAATAAACAACAAACAACTACGACAGTGTAAGTCACTCTCCAAGCACAAGAGTTAGTCTCTTTTTTGGAGAGTTACAGTGATAACATTAACCAGAAGTGTAAAAGTAGATACGAGTATGTATAGAAAACATTTACCTTTTACGAAATTATTTAATTTTTTTTTTTAAATAACACCTTAGAGGGTAATCCAGTCCTTATCTAAAAAAGTTTCAACCAACTCAAATCATTGTTGCTTAATTTATTTGTTTTCACTGTTGTGCTTGTAATCAGCCAAACGTCTACAGTCTACATGGTCAAGTAATCAGTTATTAAATCCAAATGTTTGTAGGTATAGTTATCTCGATTGCAGTGCAGTTTAAATGATTGTATTTCGGTTTGGACACAATAGCACCACCTAGTCGTAGACTTGGAGAACAACCCCAATCTGGACCCAGATCAAAAATAAACGATAAAAAAGAGATCAACATTTGTCGATATGGTCATTTCACATTTTCCGCTCCAAGCACTGGCGGCTCCTGACCGAAAAAATCGGCAATGCATATCTTTACATTTTGTCAACTTGTATTTAAAGTTTTATAATAAAACTTGCGGACCCGACAGATGTTGTCCTGCCAGAACGTTAACTTGCAATCTATTAGTTTAGAAAAATACTTTTCATTGATATGTAGGTACCTAGGTATTTGTTTGTGATTGAATTCTAAAACTTTAAATTGTTAATATTCAAATATTGCATTTATGTAGATACCTAATTACTTGTTTATGGTTGAATTCCTACTACTACTACCATCACGTCATTTCCCCGTGGCAGTAAGCAGAGAGAATGGACCGCCACACACGTCTATCCTAGCAAACATTCCTAGCTTCTTCCACATGCATACATCTTGTCATACATACCCTACCAGACTTAAGATTTTGGTTTATCTGATCATGCCACGTCTTCTATATTTTTTCAAAAATGTCATTATTTTTGCAAACGTCAAACTCCAGTCTTCTCACCAACAAAGGTGTGTATTTTTGTAGAAATTTAATTTCTAAAAATGTATTGAACTTAATATTAATTAAGTGTTACCAAAAGTCCAGTTAAAAGAAATAAAAAGGTAGAAATTATAAGGAATTTAAGGAAAGAATCTGATTTAGATCCACAAAAAAAAATGCCAGTTGTAAACATTTAAAACCAAACTATTTTTAACACAAAAAAATAACATCTTACCATTCTTTTGGAAATGTATTCTCCTCGAATGTAACCCTAGTAGATTGATGAATAAAACATTTACGCTTCTTACTTCTTTTTTGCAAATCAGATTGAAGATGTTAAGCAACAAACACGCACAGCGCAAAAATCTATATTTCTCTGAAAACCGCACGTAAATCGGTTAAGCCGTTTAGGGGGAGTTCAGTGACATCACACGTACGGATAAATTGTGTACATAAAGATGATAGGTCGGACGTGATAAACGAGCAATAGTATGATAGCTCGCGCATCGGAACTAGAAACGCTAAATGCGCCCAACACAATACGCACGTTATATGTAACTAAATTCATACTAATATCATGTCATTACGCATGTTTAAAGTGACATTACAAACAAACTTCAAACTTCAAATCCGCGGATGCATTGGCAATGCCCGGAATATGTGTATTATCTTCTCCCTCGAACGCACAATTCATCGGCATGAAGCATTGTCTATATTGCTCAAATGTCGATTTTAGGAGATATGGTATATTTCATACAAATTCAGGGAGATTGTACAAAACATAATATGCACTGGGACGATTGTGCATGCGTAGACAAGATATGAAAATCGTCCACTAGAGTCAATTTCGCTTGATCTTCTGGCTCTAGTATTGAATATTATGATGTTAACGAGTATAATATTGCAACGATTTCCTGTTTCTTTGTACCTGCCCATAACATATTTTTTTCTCTCAATAAAATTACTAATTTATTTACACAAATTTTTCCTTGGCAGTGCACTGCACTTATTCACATTAAAAAAAAACCGCCTTTGGCTCCAAGGGAATATAACCATCTTAATCATCATTTCATGTCCACCCCAAGTTAGAGCATATGGTGTTCACAAAAAGCCTATATGCATATCTATCGGCTGCTAGCTCCTGTTTGTTATTAATCTAAGTAAATAAAGTATAACATTATTACCGTATGTTTTAAAATTATACGAAATGCCTCCCTCGGCACGGGACAACCCAGTGAGGGGGAACATTATCTTGACTGTAAAATAAGTTATACATAAAATGTCAAAGAACAATTTTAAAAAGGAAAAACAAAAATAATAATGTGGCGCATAGTATTATAATATATTACAATATACACGGTTTTTCAGGGTCAGACCGAAAAATTTCAGAGGAACATTCCTCATGGCAAGTTTTAAAAAAAAAATCCAAAAAGTCATTTTTTGATGGCCTCAAAATGGAGTAAATCTTTGATTTCTCGGACTAGCATCTCTTTCACAAACCCTAACTCCTCCCCGACAAAAAGAATGCGATAAAAACCTTTTCTACCAACGAAACGATACGCACTAGACGCGGACAAGAAAAGCGGCTGAGTAGGAGAGGGGTAGGGGTTTGTGGAGGGACTGCTTGTCCAAGAAGTGAAGGATTTACTACATTTCGAGATCGATTTTTTTTTTAAAGTGACTTTTTAGATAAATTTTATTGGAAATTTTTTTAAAGCTTACCATGAGGAATGTTACTCTGAAGTTTCGTGGTCTGGCCCTAAAAAGTCTTGTATTTACGTTATTTTAAAAACTGTTTGTAAAATGTATGCCTTTATCATTTTTTCTTAGTATTTTATTCTAAAGTACTAGGCTTACATATTATGTGTATGATTTTTTTAACGGTAATGTTTATTGTTTAAATGTTTAGGTTTTTAAAAAGCGTTTGCTCAGTGTAAGCTAATATAATAAATAAATTTAAAACATGGTGTTTAATCTTAATTTATTTCAACAGAGAGGAAAAAAATTTGAGAAGGGAATATAGAAGTCTAGGCATATACAGGGCTTATGACCTGTCACTGACCACCATTATGCTAATGTTCGAACATCCACATTTTCTTTTCTCTTCCATCTGTTATTTGGTGTCAGTTTATTATTAGGCCTTGGCAAAATAATAGTTATGTTCTAAAACCAATCGGTAAATTTAATTTATTTAGCACTTTTACGAATAATTAATACGTAGATAAATTGATTTTTTAAAACCTGCATTAATGTAATGTAATGCATTCATTTAAGACTGTTATACAAATAAAATTTGAACACCTAATTAACTAATAAACTTTTTTTTTTTTTCAAAAACATTATTTTATTTCAAATTTAATGGACAGACATCGATAAATCTTTTATCGTCTCATGGGGAAACGTGTCCATAAGCTTACATTTGTTACTACCCATTTCTGTTTCTAGATTGCCTTACAACTTGTATGACGGTTGTTACATGACCCGCCCAATCTCTGGAAAAGGAACATTTGCCCACGGTCCTTTACGGAACTGTTCCTCGGGATCGAAATACATAAAGCTCTAAAAAAAACTTTTCAACTGCAAAATGCTGTGATCTGGGCATTTGGAGAACAAAACAAATATTTTGGATGTTTGTAGCACTAACTTTGTGGATCACTGTTATATTTTAGAGGTATACATAAATAAAATTACTTTGTTTTATGAACCACTCTTTTACTGTCACAACCAACTAGTTTCGGTAACTACACGTTTCCTTCTTCAGGGTTGTATAATAACTCAACATACATATGTAAAAGAAACGGTGAACTTATTGGTGGGTGTCGATAAAGAAAAGGGAGGCGGTAATTGTGTTTTAGAAATAAGTCAAATTTTGGGAGACAAGAACTGGATACAACCCCCTTGGGATTTATGAATTTTAATCAAATTTAAACATAGAAATAATGGAGAATGTTGTAAGTGGCCATTCAAACCAGCCAACTACAAGTCATAAGCCCTATAAATGCCTTGACTTCCATATTTTCTTCTATGAAATGCTCTTCATGAACATCTATATTCCTTAAATTCTTTCATCTGTTGTTGTTTGTGAAGTTAAAGAGCTGAAACCTTTATTTATGCAGGTGAGATTCATATAATTGAATTATTTCAGTTTTGAATAAAATTAATTGAGTAATTATTAGTTGACAAATCCACCTGATCAATGAAAATGTATAGAATTTGAAAAAAATACATTTTTAATAACAGGCGTTGCCTAGTATGTAAGTCAAATAATTCAATTAGATAAATCTTACCTGCATAAATAAAGGTTTTAGCTCTTTAACTTCAAAAACATCAACAGATGAAATAATTTAAGGAATATGGATGTTCTGGTATGAGCAGAATGGTGAATGTAACACAGTGTGTAAAGTGGCCACTTAGACCAGCCAATGACAGGTCATAAGCCCTGTAGATGCCTATACTTCCATTTTTCCTTCTGTTAAATGTGTTTCATCTTTGTTGTAATATGTTAAATAACATTTTATTAAATATTTGTCTACAAAATTGATGCTTTAAATATTGATGAAAAACAATCAGTTTACAATAAAACAAATATAATTTTAATCAACTTAATGCAGCGTAGTTTGATGTCGTGTAGGCAAGGCAATCAGTCTAACTCTTCAGATTGCAGCCCAGGAATAATGAAATATTGCATTTAAAAACACCTTTAAAATCAATGTTTCAAGCCCACCCTGTCTAGAATAAAAGCCAGGACCTCGAAAATCGTAGGCACATACGTTAATCATTTTACAACGAGACAGACTTATCTTCACTCGATAAGTCAGGAATTTTAGGTAAGAGCAGCCATCGAGTCGAAAAGACTCGCTCAGGATTTTGGATTTATTACACATTCAAAACTATATTCTGTATCCGCCTGGACGCAGAGAATACCTATATGCGATGCGTTCACATGCTTAACATGCTATCAGGCCTTACCCTATGCACCACTCAATTAAGACAGTTGCGAGACAAAGTATCTGTATTATTACAACTATTACCATCACGCCATTTCCCCGTAGGGCTGGGCAGAAAGAATAGACCACCACACACGTCTATCCTGGCATATATTCCCAGCTTCTTCCACATTCATACATCTTGTCATACATGAACCTCTGTTCTGCATGCTTTTGACATGACTAAACCTAAGATTTTGGTTTATTTGATCATATCACGTCTTCTTTGGTCGCCCTCGTCTCACGTTACCGCTCATTTACGCCATGTATACTTGTTTTATCATTCTTTTGTCGTCCATTCGTTCTACATGACCAAACCATCTCAGAGACCTTTTTTAATCTTATCAATTATACTTGATAAGGATTTATACCTTGGCACTGTCGGCCTCGTGGTTTAATGGTCAGATCGTTTGCCGACCATGCGAGAGGTCTCGGGCTCAAATCCCGACACAGTTGATATGAAATATTTATTTGAAATTGTGTTTTCACACTAGAATATTTCATAGTCCCTGGACTGGTACCTGAAGCGTAAGACTGTACGTACCAATACAGTGCCCTATGCACCATTAGGTGCGGATAGGAAAAAGGTTGTACCCTATCATACATTGATTTCCCACACATTCGTCTAAGAGATCGCATTTCAACCGCATTGGTAGTATCATACATGATAAATATAGTGCAGGCAATTGGTAAAATAAACCAAAGAAGGAAACAAAATGTCGAACACTCTTCTAGTGGAACGGAAGGCCGGTTGACAACTGTCAACGGGCTTCTCCTGAAGAGTTTTAAGTAGTTTCCTCTCCACATAAGCAAATGCTGAGAAGTACCTGATTGGCCCACATTAGAATATCCTTCCTGTTTTCAACAGTTTAGCTAAAATATTGTAATACTATAGCAGAAAAATCCTCTTTTTGAAATGTAAACCTTGTATATTATAAACTAGGTAATAAATAATGCTCCTATATAAAAAAATATATTTTAAAAAACCGCGTTCACTCGGCTTTCATCCTTCCTCTGCCAGTTCCATATTTCACTTCCATACATAAGTGTTGGAGCTAAAACTCCGTTGTTCACTGCCAGTTTAGCTTCGATTGACATATTTTTATTAGTCATTACTGTGCCTTATAAGTGACTTAAAAGTATCTGTACAAGTCATATACATTTGTTTAACTTATAACGCTACACTGACTATACGATTTGTTACCATAAATACGTTTTGTTACTTTGGAGACGAATAAAATTATAGTTATCAGCGCCATCTTCCGCAACATGAAATGTACCGTTTGCCGGCTCTTATGACCTGCGTTCGTGCAATATACGGAGATAGTCCACTAACCGAAGCGTGAACCACACGACCGCGGAGCTTCCTCGACCGAAACAAAAACCGGTCATCTGACACTCGAGTTACACGTGTAAAACAAAATAATCACGACACAAAACAAATAAAGGATGTATCGGTAAAATCGATATTCGTGGATTTCCGAAAGAAAACTGATAATAAAAAACTGTCATCATACCCTTATCCGCACTCAATGATGCAAAGGGCACTATTCCAGTAAACCAAAAGCAAAACCATATCGCTATTATTCAGAGCATTTGTTTTGTTTTGGACGTTCGGCAATGAGGTATTCCACTGATTTCTATTTTTTTTTTCTATTAGCGTACTATTTAAGTGCGTTATTTACAAAGATATGATTTTTTAAAGTTACATTTATCAAATACCCCGCCAAATGACTGTAATCAGTATGTCACTTTTCAGTAGTGACGTCATGAAACTGTTAGCGTTCTTACTTTCACTGACCGCGGTTAGTTGTATTTCTCCAGCCAATAACAAAACTGACAAGAATCTATGGAATATTGCTGATATTGTTGAATATTGCTGAATATTTAATTGATCGTAATTTGCTCATTTCTATGTTATGGTTGTTTTTACAAACGTTTCGAATTAGAAAAACCTAAAATGTTGACATAATCTCTGGTTGAAATATCAATAAAGTATTATTTGCCGGATTTCAGTTCGTAGATCGTAATCGAATTATTTGCCAAAAAATCACCAACCACAAATTATACTCTTTTTTTCTATGGTCAAAACGTTCCTTACAAGGTGCGGGGGCTTTAAAGCGGAAACCGGAAATACTACACGTAGATATAAGGAGTGGCGTCATTACTTACGATTTTAAAATGAATACTATTTATAACATTTTTTATTTATTTTTGAGTGCATTTTTGAGATATTTCACGTGTACACAAAAACATTTTTAAAATTTAATTCCGGGTTGGGCTGGAATTCCTTATTGTACGCTAAAACAATAATAATTCATCATCACAATAATAAAATTGACCACGTCTCAACAGCGCACAATATTTTAACTTGTAGTGTGACGTCACAGAAACCCATTGTACGGCGGACGAGAACTTCTTTCAGACAGAGATCTTTTAGCTTTATGGCTCCTAGAATGTATAATCAGGTTAAACATATTTTATTCACACAACCCGATGTTACCAAATAAAATAACCCAATGGCTTATTAAGTTAGGGAGAAAAGAAACTGTAAGCTTATTAAACTACATTGCAAGGCAAGTCATATTAATATAAAAATTATTGACGACTTAAACACAACACAATAAAACTATAAGAAGAATACAATTTAAACATGTATTTATAAATATATATACCAGTGGAGAACGGTAATTTTATTTACAGGTAAGCTATTATAAAATATCATTCATTTATACCTACATGTACTATAAATTACTATTTTTTCTTTGGTTCTGTGTGATACAACAACTTTCGTGATGTATTATATTGTGTAGCTTTATTATCTCTACATAACTTATTTAAAAGTTTACAAAAAATAGCATTTTGAATTCAGTCAGTATGAGTAACTCTCATTACGATTGAAATGTCAACCGGCTGATTTGTTCTAGAAATGAATAATGCCAAAAACGGCCGCGTCAAGCGCTACATGTGTTGCGAGTCGTATGTCAAAAGTATAATTTCAAAGAAAAATAGTCCTTAAGAAATAATGTTTGAAATACTGTTTCCCAAGTCAAGACTCTCCAAAAAATTTGTGTAATCTGCAAGTTTACTCTAGGAGAAAAATCCTACCGCTAGGTTTAACATATTTAAAATACAGTACACTTTTTTGTATAAAGAAATAAGCCGAAGTGATCGGCTAGTTCCTTGGCTGATTGCTGATGCTGGGCGTGTTTTATTAATAATTTTATTTATATTTGGAGAAAAATACAAATGATGGCAATCTCTGTTTGTTTTTCTGTAAATAAAGTTACCGTAAAACATAATTATAGATGGTCAAATAAGCTGCGCATAATTGCTTCTATAAACGGTTCGCTCCTGATGTATATATTTGTATGTGAATGTAAGGGTGTGTATGAGGGTGTGTTTGTGTGTGTGTGTGTGTGTATGTATGTACGTGTGTGTATGTGGGTATAATTATTTGTGTGTATATATACTCAACACAGGGCCCTGGGCCTCATAGAGTTTGGAATACGTAATTATTTTATTTTTTGTAATATGTATGTATTTGTTTTAATAAAAAATCTAAAAAAATATATTTATATATGTGTATATATATGCATGTATATGTAAACATATAAATCAACGTGTATGTTAGTCTGCCTTAGCGCGGCTCTTCTCCTACTAGGCGTTCCATTATAATATTAATAAAAATATAAAAATGAATTTAAAAAAAACAGTGATAAAAAAAATAAAAAAATATCTCGATCTAGGGAAAGTAAAATATTGTGGTGTAAAATCACTTTTACACGGAACCTCCTTGAGGTCATGATATGCGAATGCGTTAACGACTTCAAGATGAAATTATCTCCACTTAATTTTCTTAAGGATTTTTACGTGAGAGTAGCCATCGAGTAGAAAATACTTATCAGGGATTCTGGTTATATTTCATACACATGGCTGTGTTCTTAATTTTTTTTATACAGAACCTACTGTAGAACGTACATTATAAAATTAACAACTTTTTTAATAATCAGTTTCACATTACTGTCCTAAATCTAAGGCTCTTTGAAAATAAGTAGATACCCAAAAAAGTTCACAAATACAAGGTTTTGACACTTTCACTTAACAAGGATGGATGCTCAATCATAGGCAGAATGGTGAATATTATAGCTAATTCGTTACAGTTTTTGCTTAAACTAACTAATGAATTAACGCCTGGGATTAAATATTCTCTTTTCAAAATTGTTACGTTTTGATTTTACAAATATTTTGGATATTAGACATTTTTTCAACAAAGTTGAGTATATGGAAGTTTGAACATTTACAAAGCTTTTAATCTTGCATCGGTTGAGTCATGTGATCACTTTACATGTTGTGTAACATTCACTAAATTGCCTATATATAGTATGAATTTTACATTCCCATGCGTGTTAGTTTACTATAGAGAATGAATATATGGAGAAAACTAGCTACAAGTTGGTACATTTGCATATATTGTTAGAATGGTAAACTTTTAGAGGCTTTCATATATTTTTATTGGTTTCCAACAAGATTCAAACAATGCGTGACGCACTATGAACCAGCCTCTTTTTAAAATTTCAAAAATCCAAAGTTAAACATTTGTACTTTCTCAAGTAAATTCTCAATAAAATTATAATATCGTACTTTAAAGGGCGTTCATTGACTAATAATCTTACCCCAAACTGCCTAATAATCGGCGTACTACCCTAATGACCCATTCAGCGCGTTTAGTCGCAAGAATTGTATGTATCATACTTTAAAAAATAATACCTGTAACAATCAAACAAACGTGCCTTTGAAAGATCAAGGTATGTATTTTATATTATTGTTGATATAATAGTTTGATTTTCATCACATTTTTTAAGATAGATTTTAAAATCAGTTCTGACTAATGCCCATCGATTTTATGTAATTCAATCTTTTACTTTTAAAAATTTGTCGGCATAACCTTTTTGGTTGATCGCATTTTCTACTCATCATGTTAATGTAGTTTACGATTTCATTTAGTCTTTCTGCTCCGAAAACTTGTTATGTGAAAACAAAAAGTTGTTATTTATAACTCTTCACTTAAATTCCATTTTTTTAAATATTACGTATTTGCGTTCATCATTTTTATTAAAAGAGTTTTTTTCTTACTAGAATATAGTATTTAAATGTGATTTTTTTAAATATTTTTGTACTCTATTTTTACTGATTGTCAAAAAAGTTTTGGTTTAAATTATGAAATATGTAAATTACAATAAAAACTACTATTTATGATGTATTTCACAACACTAAAAAAAAACTTTACCTATTTCGAATCCGATGTTTTTTTTAACAATATTTTCATCATCATCATAGGATTGCCAGCCCTGGGTAGGCCTTGGCTGAATCCAGGAGTCTCCTCCACTCTTGCTGGTCTGCTGCTCTTCCTCTTTAGTTTTTCACTTTCAACATTGTCGTATCCGCACTGATGTAGTTCATCCATCGCATTTTGGGACTTCCTGGTCTTCGTCTTCCTTATGGCACAGAGAGAGTTTGGCGTTTTACAGGGTTTTTGTCGTCTCATAATATGGCCAGTCCACCTCGAGCGCCCCACCCTGATGGAGTTGATTACATCGGGCGCTCTGTAAATTTCATATAGCTCCTTATTCTAGCGACGACGCCAATGGTTTATTCTCTCAAAGGGCCATAGATGACTCTGAGAATTCTTTTGAAAGCTGCAATGGTTCCCTCAATATTCTTTGTTACAACCCAGTTTTTGGAGGTTTACGACAGGATTGGTTTGATCAGAGTTTTGTACAATATTATCTAAATTAACAATATTTTCAGTACGTCTAAACCAATGGAAACAAACTCTGCGAAATCTGATTTATCTCGGATGGCAAGGTATCGAATATTGATATCAACGTTTTTTTTCGTGTACTGTTTTCAAACTATTGTCGTAGCAATTATAATTTACATTTATTTTTATTATATTTGTGTTTATAACACATTGCTTGCTAAAAAATATGATTTTTAAGGGGGACTGGTCTATTTGTAATATCTTTAATGCGTTCAGTTGATTGTCGTTGTTTTATAATTGAATTAAATAAAAATAATATATTTAAAAATCTCGAATGTGTTTAAAAGGTTTTGGACAAACCCAAAATATTATTAGGTAAGTTTGTTAAACACTGTAATTGAATTTCTGGAGTTATACAATATGGTTTAAATAAGTAGATGTAAGATTGAGATAGTTTTTTATTCAAAATCATATCTCATGGTAGAACATTAATCAGTCGATCAAAATTATCGATCTTTACCGTTACCATTATATGTTATGAGATCTGAAATGATTCGTGATTGATCAAGACATCTGCAACTAATGGATTAATCGATTAAAATTTGGATTCAATGGCGAGCTTTCGATTAAATTGGTATCATTATTTATTAAATAATGACCAAGACCGGGTTGTTTGATAATTTATTAGTAAAATTTAATAATCTAAAGTCACATTTAAAGTTTTGAAAAAAATATTTATTTTTCATTCAGGAAAAATCAGTTTTAAAAATTATAACCATTATTTTCATTTTTAACTATTACTACTGATCAAACAACTCGGCCTAAGTGCACACAAATGAATTGTAAAATATATTCAACAAAAAAAGGCTCCCTCGTTCCAGTTACAACTACTACTAGTACCAGTGTACTGGTTAAGACGCTTAATATACGCACTGAAGGTTCCGGGTTCGATTGCAAACGTGGTTTTAATCAATCTTGGGTATCCCATGCTCTAATTCAGCACTTAAACTGAGCTTCCTGGCCTATTGTGGTAGAAAAAATAGACAAATATATATATATATATGTATATCTAATTTAAAAATTATAGTATGCATAACAGTTCATCCACAGATATTTTAACTTATCATTTAATCAGAGAGAACACTCCCTACATATATACTCGAAAATAATTAAAGAAAAAGGGTTCCTTCCTATTTGTTTCGCTCATTATATATTTTTTTCTTACTAAAATCCATATGGAAGAATTGAAGAAATATGGATGTTCAAACATAGGCAAAATGGTAAATGTTACACAGTGTGCAAAGTGGCCACTTAAACCAGCCAATGACAGGTCATAAGCCCTGTAAATACCTAGACTTCCATATTCCCTCATTTAAGGTATTCTCCGTCCATGTTGTAACTTATTAAAATCCATTAACTTTAATTTTAACTTTTTTGATTTTGTAAAGTGTGGTTTTAATTGAATTTGACAATTTGCCTTATTTTATTTTACTGTGAGTTAAAAAAATTATGCAGAGAACTTATTTCCGATATTTTCATTTTTCTTTATGATAAAACTACAATAGGGGAATGTCACACAGGTACTGCTGATAAAACATATGAAATGGATTAAGAAAAATTAATATTTTTTTCAAAATAATATTAATGTTGTGAAGAAAAGTTTTCATACAAACATTAAAAAAATTATTTTTTTTAAAGATATCTCTCGAAAAATGGGATATGTTTGGCATTGATAATTGTGACTATGTTCTATAAATTTTTTAGCGTTTTTTAACAAAATTCAAAATTAACATGAATTGTGACGTATTAGGGGCGTGGCCAATGCAAAGAACATATAAGCGGAAATTCAAAATTATAAATTAAAAAATATTTATTATGCTACTAATAAGTGGTATTATTTTTTTTTACATGAAAGTAATATAGACCCTTATTACCTTTTAACTGTTAAAAAAAAACGTTTTGTTTCCATGTTACTTTACTATCAAAAGCTGTATAATTGACTTGTATTCATATTCCCATACAATATTCTTATTATTGAATCCTTCTCCATTATGGAAATTAAACGAAAATTCAAATTTTTAATTGAGATTTTTATTTTGAAAGATAACTTAAAAGTCAAACTGGCCTAGAGCATCACTGCGCTGCATTGTGCGGCGCATCTCAGCAAGACGAAATAACATATCACTGTTTCGGATCAAACAAACCGCACTACGGCTGCGCTTAACTGCGTGGCACTCCATAAAAAAAATACGTGCAGCGCAGCTGTCGCAATTATAAGTAATTAGATGAATGAAAAAATCAAATAAGTTCATTGAATGAATCATTCATTTCCAGTATTCCATAAATTATAAGCGTACGAGTAAAAAAATTTTTTGACTCCTCCCAGAATATCTATTCAGGTTTGTAGTTACTCCTCCTAAATAGATAAATATCAAATTTTCGTATACTAAATTATAGGATATAAGTTCGTTATTTTTTTTTTAAGAATTCAGGGTACGAACTTTCATTTTAATGAATTTAGTAATAAAATGCATTCGACTATTTTCATTCGTATGAATTTAGTAAACGAATGCATTCGATTATTTCCATTCGAACAAGTTTTGTATTCGAATGAACTCGAATATTTTAATTCGAATCAAACATCTGTTATTGTTAGTATTGCGTTTGACAGTTTTATCATAACATATATGTCAATATTTAAGGCAGCACCAGTACTACTTTTCTTCCATGGAAAAGGAAAGTGCAAACATATTTGAGACACAAATGTTTCATCAGAGTAAACGAATTTGTTCAAAACTCTTTAATTTTTTTCTAATTTACACTTTTTTATTAAATTTCTAATGACCAGAATAAAATTATTCTTTGTATTTTTTTTTATTTTAACATCATAAACTTAAGATGTTTCTATTCACTCGTATCATACACACTCTCACCTTGTCCATTAACTCACCCTCACACCCATATACACTCACACACACATATTCACATAACCACTAAAACTATACTCCACTCACTTACCCACGCATCCTCACACACAAAAACTCGCACACATGCACTTCTACATGTATTAATATTTAGTATCTAACTGGACAATTTTTATAATTGTATTTATGTGGAAAACTGATTTGGCTTTATTTTTTTTTTTTTAACATTGTGTATATTTTATTGTGTTGATGTTGTTTTTTTGAATAAACAAAATTAAAATTAAAATTAAAGTTTAGATTTATCTGAATCATCATCATTCCATGTTCGCTCCCTAGTTGGAGCATATGGTATCCACAAAGAGCCTCCATACATTTCCATCTGCTGCCAGCTCCTATGCGTCCTCCCAAATCAGGTTCGCGTCCCTTAGTTCTAACGCAAACTGCCGACAAACAGTCGGCAGCGGACGTCCAGGACGTCGAGAACCTGATTTCTTGTAAAGTAGGCGTAGTTAGGGCTCTCAGGAGCCATCCGCAGTATATGGCCCAGTCAACCGCATCGCCTCCGCTTGATGACAGTTGTCACCGGAGTTTGCTGCGTCCGTTCTCTTATTACTTCATTCCTCACAAAGTCCAACCACCGCACACCTAATATTTTTCCGAGACACCTATTTTTAAAACTCAGAATTTTGCTGCTCTGGGCCCTGGTGAGGTGTCACGTTTCGCATCCGTAGAGGAGAACAGATGTTATGCAGGCGTTATAAAAGCGGTAGTTGGTTTTATATTTTTGTGCAACAACTATGGTGAAGGTGTATAGTGAGTTTTGCATGTTGGTTTGCATGTTGGTTTAATTGGTGTCCTGACGAAGAAACGGGTACGCCTCGAAACCGATAGACATAGAAATGTTGTTAAGTGGTTATTTACAAATATTTAATAACATTATTAAAATGTTTTACCACAAAGTTAATGCTTTAAAAATTAAAAATATTTAGTGTCAACCATGTCGGGAATCGAACCCGAGACCACTTGCATGGTAGGCAAACGCGCTGACCATTACACTACGAGGCCAACTATGTCCGAATATGTTCATGTACTTGTAGTTTTCTCAATCTGAACGGTTTGGGTAGGTAGGAAGAAATTGCCTTAAGGCAATATGTCCACCCTAATATGTATATTATTTATTGTTGTAAAAAAAAAAAATAGGCAAAGCATTCCGATATGGATTATTGGAACTCAATAAAAAAAGCTGCTTCATCAGTCATTGAAATTATTGTGGAAATAAGGAGGCAAAAATAAAGTTCATCATCGGTTTATTTATGGGAATGTTTTTTTCACATAATCCGTCTAAGACTTTTTATATCACTCTCAACAAAGGCCGTGTACTCACTAGATCTGGCAGTAAAAAGTAGAATAAAAAGCCATTGATCCTATCACCGCAGTATTTAATATAATTTCAATATTGATTTTTTTAAATTTGGTAAGGTATCCCAAATAAAATACTATTGGATTAAATTCTACTTTTATTTTATAAAATATATACAAGAAGGTATAATTTAACGCGTTTCGTCTTGTCGGAATATTATCAAAGTGACTTAAATATTTACAAAGTTTTAATCCAATAAGTATTTCATTTTGGATACATTAACAAATTTCAATATAGAAATCTACCAATCATCTGCATACATAATTAATAAATTCATTTTTAAATGTCTATTTAGTTTTAATATAAAAATAACGTTTAATTTGTTTATTTTATTTTTAATGCATTTATTTGTAATAAAAAATAACCCACAAGTACCTAATACATATTTTAAGTTAGAGTCAGATTATGTCTTATCGGTTAGTTGATTTTAAATTTAACTTTGATATATTTTTTCAAATAGTCAAGTCATTAAAATGTATGTAATCGTAATTCATTTTATATTTTTCCGGTGTCCTGTAAACGTTCTTGTTGTTTTAATGTGGTAAAATTGTTATTTGTTGATTATATTTAATCACCGAAAAAGTAAATGCTTTATTTTGATAATTCAAAATGCAAAACATATTTAATAGACAATAAAAAAAAGGAAAAGACAAAAGATATGAATAATTTTATTTGAATATTAATAACCTTCAAACAATACTATTGCTCAATGAAGAAATGGGATACAAAGAACATTTTTGATAATAGATGGGAGATGATTTCACAGACAAGAAGTTATTTTTTGCGTGTAAATTTTTAAAATTTATTTATTTTTAATACAAACGGATATACAGGTTACAATTTTTCGATTTTTATTTCACGTTTCTCGTTAAGATGATTTAGAAAATCACATTTTTTCTGCTGTGTTGAACAATTCAAGTGGTTTAAATTATTTCTGTATTTTTAAATCGAGTTTAATAATTATTTTAACGAGTACTTATTTAGTTATATATTTTTTTTTTTTTACAGTCTTCCGATATATTTAATGTATAAAGAAGACAAGGAAGACAGAAAGAAAAAAAAAAGGATCGAATATCTAATATTTTTAATGTTTACATAATATTTTGGAAGTCAGAATAACGGTCATGAGTACGGAAAAATGTCGTTATAGTTTGCCATTGTTATAAAAACATAATTTTCAACTTTTCGATTATTTATAATGGGTGGAGATAAAATGCTATAGACGTTATTTGGTGAAAATCAATAACAACTTTCCACTAAAACTTGAAAATAAAGATACAACATATTAACTAACTTAAATAAACATTACGTGTCCACAAATATAATAGAAAAAAAAAATCTTTAAAAATCTATTTTTTAAAATAAACCAATTAAAAAAACATATTTGAAAATAAGTTGTAAAAATTCCTCTGGGTTGTGGATCCGTGACTAGTTTTACGAACTCACGGATCAGAAGCCTGAGGTTAATGATTCCCATTTTCTAATAGTAAATTATTTACAACTCTAAAACTTTCCCCAAAATTGAAAATATTTGGCCAATTCATCAGAACTTTAATACTTCGTTTTTTATAAAAACATTTATTATACTCACAATTTAAACATGTTGAATAAACCTTAAAAACATATTGTGCAGTATGTAAATTGATAAATTGTTCGCATTAGTGGGTAGTTCTCGAATATCCCACAAACATAACACCTTTTTTTAGATTTTATATAGATATTTTGATTTCGGTATTTAAACAAACCATCACGCTGTTCCTCCGTATGGGTAGGCATGATAGTTAATTACATCATTCTGTCTTTGCATACAGACCTCGCTTCCTTTACTTTTTTTTTCAAATATTCTATTTCATTATTATTGTCATATTTTATTTTTTTACTCGTGAAATTATACGGAGCGCCTTTTTACGGGTACGTTTTTTCCTTAGTTTTTAGAATAGTGTTTAATTAAATATAAAAAAACTATAATTGACCAACAATTTCGGTTGATTGTTTAATATTGAATTTTTTTGTTACAATGTGGTTTTCTTTTAATGAATAAATAAACAAATTTACACATCTTATATTATAACTTTTGGCAAGCCCATATTCAAATGTTCGTTTGATTTGGTCATATCATATCATACTCGGTCTTCTTTCGCCCACCGTTTGCTTTACATATCCAAACTAACGCAAAACTCCTTTCTTGTTTTTTTTGTGGTTTCTGATCTCAGCCTTACGTAATAGCCTAAAACGGATCTCAATATTTGCACACCTATCTTCATAAAAATATTTAAGACAAATTTTCGTTGCGATCGAACTATGACAGCATTTAACCCTGCTTTCATCCTTATTTTTCCGATTCCTTACTGTGCTACTATACATAAGGGTCAGAAGCGCGGTTCCATTAAGAACGGTTGATTTCGTTTGTTATTTTACATTATTAATTAAAATATTCGTTAAAATGTAAAACTAAATTTACACACGCATTTCAGTAACAAGGCTCGCTTGCTAACAGAAACTGACGCGCGGTAATGGGTAACATTACCTTTTTGTGTAACATTTCGTAGTGCGGGACGCTCTGGAGATAATTGATCCGTTCGAGGGCCACTTCTTGTCTTGTTCTCACGGAGTCACTCACTTCCCCTTTTCTTCTTCTCCGCTTCTCCGCTTCTCTCTTCTCTACTCCTCCACTATTCTAGCACACTCAGACATTCGTTACAACTAAATTTTACGCCGAGAAACTACACCAGAGCTAAACACATTGTTATAAGATAATTCCAAACGAAAATATGAAACGAATTATTCATAGATGGCGTTTTTATAATTTTTTTATTAAAAAATGACATTTTTACGTTTATTTTTGATGAAAATTTTACAAAACTTGGTCTGCGGAAACTTTAAACTATATTTATTGTAACAAATACCATACAAATATAATTTAGGCCCTTTTTACGAAATGGTGTACAAAACAAAAAAATATTTATCTTATTTTTTGTTTTGAACACCATTTTGTGAAAAGGGTCTAAATTATATTGTTATGGTACTTGTAACAATCAATAAAGTGTAAAGTTCTCTAAAATTTACATTGAAAATAAACGTGAAAATTGCATTTTTTCATAAAAGTGCCATCTATTAATAATTTGTTTCATATTTTCGTTCACAATCACCTTAATACAATACTATTTAAGTTTGTTAAAATACACACATTAAAATGTAAACAAAAGACTGAATTTCACCTCCTAGGGAGTCATTAAAATTAACAAATACAAGAAGGATGGATAAAATTTTAGAGACGGGAATATAGAAGTACGGGCATTAACAGGGCTTATGACCTATCATTGACCAGTTTAAGTAGCCACTTAACACACTGTGTACTATTTCACCGGTCTGCCTTTGTTAGAACATGCAAATTTTCACAACTCTTCCACCCGTTGACTTTTGTGAAGTAAATAAGCTGAAACTCTAATTATTGAAAAGAGATTCATACGATCGAATTATTTCACATACTAGGCAACGCCTGACAACAATTTCCTAATTTTTAAACTTATTGGACAAGTTGATTTTATTACAATATTTGAGTTTTTCCAAATTTTTGTTATTATTATTGTTATTTATTTATTAACGGACACTGTCCATGTATACAATTTATAAGGTTTAAATATTACAATAAAAGAATAGTTTAAAACATTTAAAAAAAGGAAGACGCATTGACAAACATAAGGGACATCGAGACAAGATCTGGACTATTTATTTAGTGCTCGTTTAAATCGTTGTAAATTTAAACCAAAAAAGTCCAGATCCTGTCTTGAGTTAACAATACGACAAAGGCGGGTCATTGGAGAATTTAGGCCATAGTTTGTTCTATGCTGATCGATGAACAGTACTTCATTGTTTCTCAATCTACGAGTCGGAATATTGAATTTTACTTGTCCCAGTAATGATGGAACATCGATTATACCAAATTGTTGACAAAAGACTAGATTTTTCCCCCTAGGGAGTCATTAAGAATAACAAATTTCAACAGGGATTGAGAACATTTTAGAGAAGGAAATATGAAAGACTAGGCATTTGCAAGGCTTATGACCCGTCATTGCCTGGTTTAAGTGGCCACTTTACACAATGTGTGACATTCATCATTTTGCTTATGTTTTAACATCCATATTTCTTTCATTCTTCTATCTGTTGATATTAGTAAATTAAAGAGCTGAATCCATTATTTTTGCAAATAGTAACAACAAGGTAAGATGATCAGTCTTACGTTTCACGTTCCAGACAAGGCACAATGAAAAATAAAAGTGTAAAAACATGTTTTTAAAATAAGTCTTTTCACGTCGGGAATCGAACCCGAGATCTCTTGCATAGTAGAGAAACGCCTGACCATTTTACCCCGAGGCGGACAAAAAAACTATTTCAAGATTTAATAAAATCTGAAGATGTATTACGTGACAATCGTTTCAGCAAAAAAATTAAAAACATTTTCGTCATTCTTTAAAAAAAAAATCTGGATTCACTATTTTTTTTTACGATATCCGAATGCTTACAGATAGGCTATATTTCCTTTCTATGGAGTTATTTAGATTTAAATGTGTTGCAACAGAGACGAAAAACATTTGCACAGTGTATGAAATGGCCACTTGAACCAGCCGATGACAGGTCATAAGCCCTGCAAATGCCTAGACGTTCATATCTTCTTCTAAAGAAGGTTTCCCCTTTCTGTTGAAACAAACTTAAATCCCTGGATATTTAAATAAAGCATCGGTCATTAAATTTATATTATAAGCACAATCTTTGTGATTTTCCATTTTTTAAATTTTGATATTTATAAAAAAAAAGTTTGTGTAAAATCAGTCAAATAAATTCAATATTCAGACCGGTTTCAGAGCACTTTTTTTTCAAATACATTAAAATATTCATGTTTTTTTGTTTTTTTGCCATTCATATTCATTTAAATTCAAAAAACGTACTATCTTTTTTTTCAATGTTAAGTTTATATCTATGCATTAAAAAAATATTATCTTACAAACAAGTAAATATTCAAAACGCAAAAAAATTTACAAGCTGCCATTAAAATACGTAAAGTAAAAATTGTAAGCATAAAACAGTAAAGTTAAGTTTAAGACATGTAAGTAATTTAACTTTTTTACAAAGCCACTCTTCTTGTTGATACTTTTTATGCAACCGGACTGAGCGAGCGCATATTATTCAGTAAGAGCAATGCACCGGAAGCTTTTAAGGTTCAAGTAATCATCCTATCACCTGCCTTGTTGGAATTTCATGACGTCACAACGTTTTGTATCCAACATAAATTGATTTATTCAAAATATAATACAATACACCTACGTACTGATAGGTAGGTGTTAAAAAATACATTATGAAACTCTCTGAGAAGAATGTGCAGGTCTGTGTAGATATTTACTGGGCTTCTAATATATCATTCTTATTCTCAAAGATGGGCGTCAGTGCTCAATAAGTTTCAGGCGTCACTTTGAACAGATTTATAGTGATGGGTTCTCTTAAGTTAATTCTCGCCCTCCAAGAGTACTCCTCTCTCCCACTCTCTCTCAGCCCTACCTCCGTTATTGGTAGAGCATTCTAAGGTAGATAGAGATAGAAAAGAAGTTCAGTATACCGTCTTGGTACGTACTGATAAATGTAATGTTTGTAATTGTCCCCCACCAACTTGTCATCACTGACGTAATGATCGAGTTTAACCAATAAGTGACGCTGAAATTTTTTCCGCTTTCCTTACTTAATTAAAAATTTAAATAATTATCTGTTGTATTTTAAATAGGCTTCTGTGATAAAAATTGTATAATGATTATAAACCCAAGAAAATCCCAATTAAAGCAAAAAATGCTAGTTTAAACATTATTTTTATATTACTTTTGACAATTGCAAAGATGGTATGCTTAACAGTCGTCAGTATTTATCTATCGAGGTATTAAAAACCCGGCTCTTTTGACATCTTCTCGATACGTTCACACAGGTAGATAATAAAAAAGGTGGAAAAAAAAAAAAAAATTATGGTGGCATCGTTTTTATGGCTAAATTTAGTTACGTGTTAATAGGGCATTGTCTCAACATATTATATTTGCATCCAGCCATTTGGGTTTCAAACTGACAATATGTCCGAATTTAATTCGACTTCAAAATTTACTTATGTCGAGTTTGTATTTTAAATAGGCTTTTAAGAAAAAACCTGACCTGATTAAAAATTTAATTAAATTTTAAATAAACCGAGATTTTATGGATGAAACAAAATTGTTGTCTTTTTTAATGAGTATGTGTACCGTGGGGTACTAGACCCCTCGGTACATATTGGTGTACCTACCTCAAAACTTGATGATGGAGCAGTGTATCTTTGTAATCGCAAGGGAGAGTTTATCTTCAACTATGACGCCATGGTAAAGGAATGATATCCTTAACTTCCGATTGTAATCGTAACCCTGGTCCTCAAAGTATCAGACTATTGGGGCAAGCTCTCTAACATCCTCAGATTTAACCTGTGGTTCCGTAAAGATGTCTTTTGTGATATAAAAAAATCACATTCACATAAATTGTGGATAAGTTAATATCATTTCTTCTATATGTCAATTCTGACATATAGAAGAAAAATTCAGAAAGATTCATTCTCACGAGATATTTATTCAATCTGCACTGCCAGTGATAACCCTCACATGATTTTGGCTAAGTGTCTTTAAGAGTAGCATCTATCATTGGCTGATTAATGTGATCATTATTTGCGCTGTGTTACATTTACCACATCTTGATAAACTACCTCGAATTTCACTTTTTTCATGCAAGCTGTTTATTTAATGAAAAAACAAAAAATAAGAAAAAGGCGTTTGTACGTTTATAGTGAGAGTTATGAGAATGGGTTCCTCAGAAAAACATTGAGTGTGGCGGTTTGACTTTTATTGTTGTATTTTTTAAGATCGGCATTAATGGTATAATATAAATTGAATTAACCTCACCTGAATAATCTTAGAATCAATTTAAATATACAATATATATTAGATATAGTCGTGGCATGATCTAGACAGACATGGCAAATGTGTCATCTCAAGTCAGGAGTGATTGCTGTGCTCGCTTCTTGAATGCTTGCCATTGCTTTAGAAACACATCGATAGTACTGTTTAGTAATATTCTGTTAACTGTTCTGAGGATTCTTGGCAGATGGGAAAAGAATCCGACGTTGATTCTAAAATCACAGCGATGACATCATATGTAGGTATTTTAATAGTAATGTGGAAATATGACAATGAACGCAGCAACCTCAGGAGATAACTTTTATTGAGTGGTATTTGACCGCTTAGGTTTACCTATTTTACAAGGCATCAGGTTCTCCTTAACCTATTTTCACTCAGCCGACAATGAAGAAGTTCAGTGTTAAAGGAAATTTGATATAAAAAATATTTTCTTACACACAGAAAAAAAGAGAACATTGAATTGTGCGGATAAGTATTTTGAAAACGTACAAAAAAAATTAACTTGTTTAAAAGTTCTTAAGAACCAATATTATAGTGCTGTGATAGATTTTTGGTTTCCGAGAGGCCAACTTACCTATCAGCAGAATTCTACGATATGACGTTGTGACGTCACAGGTGTAGTTATACCAAAATTCCAAAACTTAAAAAAATCATTGCGCTGATAAAACGACACACAAAACATTTGGTTTCATTTGATAGTTTATTTTTTTTTTTTTAAATTAACCATAACTACTGAACTTATTTATTCATTTGGGACACGGACTTGACTTTGGAAAACTGACCAAGTGTTGGTTGCTGACATAGAGGCCCGAGGGTCTTTTTTTGTTTTGTAAAATTAAATATATGCGTTCTTAGGATTTGATCAAATGTTTCAATTTAATGGTCTTTTTCTTTTAGTCATTAATAACTATGTTAGAAAATGAGAGCCAAGTTTTGGTAGAACGGACAGCTCTTTACGGATATCGTTAATACTCTCCACCTCAGACATGCGACTTGTGACTTTTTGACAACATTTAAAACAGGCCAGAAATAATATTTTCTTTGATTTTATAACACGTACTGTTAAATATGTATTTTCCGTCGCTTAAATGCGTATTTTTAGATTTAAGTGGAAACTAGAGTATTTCACGTGGTTAAATCATACTTTACTTTTCTTTTGACAAATAATAAAATATTCATATGTCATTTGACAACTGCTGTCAAACGACGTCAGTGAGTCTTTAAATACGTGAAACGCCTGACAGGTATTTTTTGCTTTTAAGAAACAAAATATATTTTTTATCGTACGTTCGCATTGAAAAATAACTGATGTACGAGAGGCGTTTAATGGAAAGCTAGTTTTTGTAAGAAAACACCCATTTTTGTTATTTTCAGTTTATTTTTCGACATTGTTCAAATTTAGGGCAGTACACTTTTCAAAACGACTTTTAAACTTCTTCATCCTTTCTGAAAAGTAATTTTGCTTGAGCTTTTCAAAATAGTGTGATGTTTCGGTCGACACTTTGTCGTTTGTAGCAAAACGGTGTCCTTCAAGCAAATTTTTTAGGTTAATGAACAGAAAAAAGTCGCCAAAAGATAGATCTATAAAATACGGTGGGTAGTTGATGTATTCATAGCACATTTGGTTCGATTTCACCTGCACGACGGCCAATCTGGGAGTGGGTGCGTTGTCACGATGGAAGAGATTTTTTTACCAGCTAAACCAGGGCGTTTTTTCTTTAATTTGGCGTCAAAGCAGTCCAATAATGCTCCGTAGTAATTTTCAGTTATTGTAAAACATTTAAGTTTGTACGTGAAAATTCTTGACGGAAGTTGTAATTTATTGTATAAATAAAAGGCTAGTGATACTTTAATAAAGCTACCAGATCTGAATATCCGACAAGACCTACAGATCTGCTATCACTACAATGAAAGGTAGATGTGTCTACTCTCAATTTCTCAATTCAGGATTTTAACTTGAAAGTAGTTATCGAGACGAAAACATTAATTTAAGCCAGTCATTCCCAAAGTGGTCTTTATCGAGCCCAGGAGTCAGAGTAGGAATACGAGAGTGGATCCCATTTAGGCAGGCCGTCACCAATTTTTTACCGTATCCACCTAACACAGATAGTATCTAAGAAGATACTTGCGTAATGCTTTTTTAGAATAAACATAAATTTCCTAGTTAAACATAGGTATATTTATATATATAATTCCTCTGTACGTGTGATGTTACCGAACTTCTCCTAAACGGCTTAACCGATTTACGTGCGGTTTTCGGATAAATATAGATCTTTGCGCTGTGCATGTGCGAAGATATTAAAATTTTCAATCTAATTTATAAAAAAACAAGTCAGGAGCATGAATGTTTTATTCATCGATCTACCAGGGTTGTATTTGAGGAGAATGCATTTACAAACAAATGCAAAGATGTTGGTTTTTTATTTATAAAAAAGTTTGTTTTTGAATGTTTAAAAATATCATTTGTTTTTTGTGGATCTCAATCAGATTTTTTCCTTAAATTCCTCATCATTTCCACCCATTTGTTTCTTTGTACCGGATTTTTGTAATACTAAAATTATTTTAAATTCAATATATTTTTAAAAATCGTATTTCTACATAAGTACACCCCTCTGTTGGTGAGAAGACCGGAGTTCGACGGTTGCAAAAAGAATGCTGGTTGAGTCGATAATTTGTTTCAATGTATTTTAGCCAGAAGAATCGCATGTAAGTAGAAACTAGTTTATTTTGATTTATGAGGTTGCCACGCCTGACGGGACATTTTGTTGGTTGGCAACACTGCTCGTCCTCCGCGCCACTCTTCGCTCTTTCAACGAAGTATGTTTGCACGCTTTTCTGATTGTTGAAAAGTATTTCTCGCTATTTTGCCGTGAAAGTTAATATAACTTAACGCTATAAATCACACTACGCCGGAAACATTTTATCATCCATCGCCATTGATCATCATCCGCCGCGCCGCCTCCAGATTCCAGACAATTGTGTGCATGCAGTTTTCCTGATCACCAGTTTCCCCGTTAGCGCGTGAGCTGATTGCCGACAAGGAAGAAGACTCAACACCAGGTTAGTCAGTGTTTTTACCTATTGATTTTCTCTGGTTCGAGTACATTTTAATAGATTGTTGGCTGCATATTCCACTAGCTCACATTGGCAGTTTTGGAGAAAATAATTTGATTGTCCGCTATAAAAAATATATTTGAATCGCAAAAGGAGAATTCTATTTACACGGATTCTCCAAATGCCATATTTGACAAAAAAAAATATTTTTTTTATGGAATTCAACCATAAACAAGTTCCAAGGTACCTACTTGAATTCAATATTTGAATATTAACAATTTTTGGATTTGGAATTTCATCACAAACAAGTATCTTAGTATATATGTACTTATTAATGAAAAGTCTTTTGCCAACGTTCGGGCAGGACAACGTCTGTCGGGTCCGCTAGTATTTAATAAAATAGTTTAGTATACTTTTCGCTTTGTGGCCCCAGAACGTGTAGGTACATTGTAAAACCTCACTGGTGTCAGGCGGTCGTCAGCGGAAAATAATTGGAACTTTCATCAATTACTCCTTCAAACTGAAGTTTCTTTATTTAAACATTTCCCACTGTCCTCTTAACCCTATAAAGGTGAGTAGTTACAACGTCAGCTTCAAAAATATATTTAAATTTGATGAATTTCTTTGAAAAAATTTGAAATCTACAAAAAGTAAGGGATCTACGTTACAAAACAGTTTGGGGACCTCTGATCTAGAGTATTAGAATATCTTAAATCCACCACTATAAGCCAGGTACAAAAAAAAATAGAAAACATCCAGGAATCTCACCAGGAATCGAACCTGAATCTCTAATGCGAATCTTATATACTTATATATATTGAGAGTATGTGTATTTTTATTGATTTTTTGCGTTTTTTATAAAATTATTACGGCTTAGAATAGTTATGATTAATTAAATATGCGTACTTTTAGTACCATAATGCAATTAAATGGGCTTTAAGGGAGTATCAACAAGATTTTTATTATTTTTGTTTGAAAAAGAACAATGCTGGTAACGATATTAATATTGTTTGTGAAACGTCGCATAAATTTTCTACAAAGGTTTAAAATATGCATATTTTGAATAACCCGAAAACGAGCGCCTTAAGGCACAAACGGCACGAATGACGTTTTAGCGCAAAACTTGTACGCAATGTTTATTAGAAGCACAGTCGGTGATCATAACGCGTGACGTCAAAATGACGCGATGCCAACTGCGAGCCGTTTTGCATGAGCTTATTTTTAAACCCGAAAATTATAAATGAAAATCTGCTTTAATAACTTTCATAGTTTTATTATTAGACTCGTGAAAATCCACTCTGAATATATATTTTATTATATATTCCCGACTTGTGAAAATACCGTATTGTGTGGTTTTCGACATAAGATAATAAACGGTGTGTACATGCAGCGCACGTAGCTTGGATAAGTTTGAAAAATGCAAACAACACAACTTTTCAGCGGTTCCATTTCGCAAATGAACCCTTTATGGCTTGAAAGCCTCCGGTGAAAGAGGCGCTATTATCAGAAGCCTCAGGTATAGACAACAGGGAAGTTTTAAACTCAACAAGAGGTGCATTAGTAAGTCCCGCGAAACAATTTCAAATATAGCTTTTGTTATTTTGCGTTTTTTCTCCGATGCCGCGGCAAAGCGTAAACATAAGTATTATTACACAACGCTTTATAAACTCCATACATTTACAATATAATGAAGGTGTTTGTCATTACTTTTTATTTTGTGTATTGGAAAAAACAACAGCAATACAATTTAGATTTTCAAAAACGCTTTCATATGTGAACATTGTATTTATTTTTCCTTTTTAAATTGATTATAATTTATACTTTGTTTTTATTTATACAATCTGCTTATTTTTTTATGTAGCTGTTAATTTCCAAATAAAGGCTAGCTCTTGTGCTGGGAGAGTGACTTCTTCTTCTTTCAAGTCAGTCCCTCAATGCTGAGGATCGTGACCACCATGAACACTTCTGATTAGTCTGTTCCACTCCAGACTGTCCTCAGCCTGACGAACCGACACATCAATTTTTTGCCAGGTAGCCTCTTTATTTGGTCAGTCCTATGTTCTTATATATGGAGAGGAAAGTGACTTACAATGTTATATTTATTTAGTAATTTGAAGTTATATTATTTCAAATAAACATGAAAAAAAAACTAAAACTTTACGAAATAAAAAGAAAAACAGGAAATAATAATACAATAATACTAAATAAAATAGAAAGTGGTTTTTACTCGGGTTCAAAAAATTTACTTTGAAATTATTTACTGAAATATTAATTTTAATGGTTTTTCCTTTGTTAAACTTTTAATTCCTTTGAACACAAAACTATTTTAACCGTGACTTGTAAGGAATTTAGAAATTTAGGAATTCCAATAATATTTATATATGTACTATGTACTTTTACTCAAATGAAAGACATAACCCGTATAATACATCACATACAAATAATATAATCACTAGATTCTCAACACAAATACAAACTAATACCACTTTCGGACAAGGGAATTTTGAGTGTTATTCAATTAAAATCTACAAGTGTACAATCTACTTCTATTGTCCATAAGAACAATTAGTAAGTATTTATAATATAAAATTGCTTTTGAGAAATAGATAGTGGAGGTAGGTTGTCCACGGATCGATGAGTGGATCAAGCCAAATAGGTAAAAATTTGTAACCTGTTTATGAAACAAGATCTACAAGTCTATATGAATTTGTTATGTTATTTATGATTATTTCAGTTTTAATTGCTTAATATGTTTAAAATGATAATTGGGTAAATTAGATTGATAACGTTTTTATTTTCTTATTATGTTAACTATGTTTAGTAACTAATTTTAGGTTTGTTTCACTTATTGTAAAAATGTTTTAAAAAAATAATACAAACATTGTTAAAGAAAGCATAACAATTTTCTGTAGTATTTTCATGTAGGTGAAATAATTAAATAAGATGAATCTCACTCGCATAAATACAGGTTTTAGCCCTTTAACTTCAGAAACATCAACAGATGAAAGAATTGAAGTAATTTAGATGTTCAAATATGGGCAGAACGGTGAATACTACACAGTGTGTAAAGTGGCGACTTAAACCAGCTAATGACAGGTCATAAGCCCTGTAGATGCCTAGACATCTATATTGCCTTCTTTAAAATGTTCTTTATCTCTGTTGAAATATGTTAATGTTAACAGCTCCCCAGGGAGTTGAATCCAGTCCTTGTCTACAAAAATTTGGACAAACTCAAAATATTGTTTATAAATAAATAAATAAAATAAATATAGACGGCATTTGGTTTTTACTTAGTTACTGTCCGATTTTATTTAAAGTCCCTTCTAAAAATTGTTTTCCTTCTTTTGCAAAAAAATTTAATGTCATTTTTTTTTTTTAAAGGTTAAATGAACGTATTGCAATAAATCCACTTTTTGTGTAACGTTATTAACCATATTTGTCCATTTTCTTTCACCTCTATCAATCTCGTAGTTGTCTAGTTGGCCGGAGTATTTAGCCCCTCTCCGGCTCCTCTCTCTCCGCCCCCACCCCCCTCGCCCTAGGTAGAACATCCATTGTTTCACGCAGGCGATGTGTAACGGACCAACAGACCACAAAATCATTCTCATCCTTTCCTTCCAAGCGTGCCAACCGGAAGCGTATACTTTGTCCGTTTACAAACAACGATACGGTACCGAGTATATTTTTTAAATATTATTTTCAACATCGGTAATACTGCGGTAAAACCTAATGGTCGTGGTATTGTGGTCAGCGCGTTTCCTCGCCACACAAGAGGTCCCGAGTTCGATTCCGACATGGTTGACATGAAACGTTTATCTTGATGGATATGGACGGGTGCGAATTATGAAATCAGGCGAGTGTAAATCTGAGTCAAGTATAATTGATAAGATTTAGAAAGAATCTCTGAGGTGATCTGGTCATGTAAAACGAATGGACGACGATAGAATGGTAAAACCAGTATATATGGCGAGACGAAGACGACTAAAGAAGACGTGGCATGTTCAAATAAACCAAAACCTTAAGTTTATTCATGTAAAAAGCAGAAAGACAGAACCGAAAGGCATTTATGACAAGATTTATGAATGTGGAATAAGCTAGGAATATATGCCAGGATAGACGTGTGTAGTGGTCCATTATGTCTGCTTACCCTTACGCTTTAAATGGCGTGATGGTAGTAGAAGAAGTGAATATGGGTTTTTATACCAAAATATTCCAAAGTGCTCGGACTGGCACCTGAGGCGTATGACTGATAATCTTACCTTTATGAATAAAAAAGAATCAATATACACAGCCATTAGTGTACCAATGCAGTGCTTTATGCACCATTAGGTGCGAAAAGGAGAAAAAAAACCTCAGATTAATAATTCGCTAGAGAAGCCCTTTAGCTCAGTCAAACAAAAGCATGCCAAATTTTCGATTTAGATTATATTTTAACAAAAAACGTGTAACGGACAGTTTCGATTTGTGCTTGCGACTTTCGACCTGAGTAGTTATGACCCATTGTATTTCTGTAAACTGTAGCTAATTCTGTGGTTAATAATTATAGAAAATTTTGAATGTTACGCAATTGTAAAGTGACAACTTAAACCAGCAAAAGACAAATCATAAGCCCTGGAAATGCCTAGACCTCCATATTCCTTTCTCTAAAGTGTCCTCCATCTCTGTTGTAATTTGTTAATCATAGAATGGTTTTTGTCTGTATGGGCGACTCTATTAGATGGCGTATTATTACTCTAACGGTAAAACATACCGTTCATACATGTTCACAAAGTTTTTAATTTGACTTTACTATCAAAGTGATAACTACTTATCGTATTTAAATTTCTTATCATGTCTTAAAAATATTTAAAAATGTCTCACACACAGACATTATATGGTCTTTGTGGTTTGGTTTATTAAAGTTTAATAAAAAAGATAACATTTTTTATCAAATAAAAAAATAAAAATAGGTAATTTCTTTTAGAATTATATTACCTTAACATAAAATAATGAATTATTGAAAGAAAAGTACAAATGGATTGAAGGGCCATTATTTACGTAATTCATCTTTAAAATAACATCTATGTAAAATACTATAATATGATTTTTTTAATATTTGAGGTTGCCTTTGATGTATTTTATTATATTTTTAAAGGAAAGTCAAAACACAATGATTCGTCCTAAGATGCGGTGATAGACCTGACTTGGACACGTGCTGCGGATGCCTCAGAAGAGCCTGAGCACAAGTTTCCTTCTTCTTCTCATCTGCGGGATTCCACCTTCCTGAAAGGCTGTCGATGACGATCTTCCGGCTTTATTCGGGGTAACTAAGGGACACGGGATTGACGTGGGACGAACTAGAAATGCTGATTAGTGATAAGGTCTCCTGTAGGCGGTCGAGTGATGTACAAATGCTTCACTTAGTAGCGGATGTTAGAAAAAGGGGATACATATTATAAATTTATTTTATTTATTCTTATTACAGACTTTTTCGTTATTAGTAACAAAAATTGTCTTGTAAATATAATATAAAATAAGCAATAGTACACAACTTATCCATACTACAATAATTTGATAATTACGAAAGTGTATATGTATGTGTTTTTTCGCATCGCAATGTAGCTACCGATTCACAAAAATTTTAACAGTCACAGACCTAAGGAGTAAAATAGGCTTTTTATCACAAAAATTAATATCGCTCTTTCAGAAAAATTCGTGGTCAAAAAGTTAATTATTATTGTACAACGGTGTAAACGTTTGAAAAAATTTTCTGCATAAAAAGAGTTGAAAAATTGAAAAATGTCACAAGTTAATTTTTATCTTGAAAACATATAATTCCCTTGTGAAAAAAAGAATTATTATTTAAACAAAATAACGATGTTACGACGCCATAGACTAACAGATCGTTGTTTTTCTACATAACGATAGTTCAATTGATACAGGAATACTTTTAATGACATAAGAATACTTTTTATGACATAATGATTAATGAAATAATTCCTCCCAACACCATGAGCAAAGACGTGGATAAAAACTAATATTATTATAAATAGAAAAATAAATGTACTTTGAAATACAAAACACCGATGACGTACGAGAACAATAAAATTTCATTCAAAATTGTTGGATAAAACTTTTTCACTTGAACATGGAAAATAAGCCCGATTTTTGTAAGTTTGTAACTGTAGTTATATCTTTATGTATGTAACAAAAAATAATCAAGATACGCTGCGATTGGTGTATCGATGCAATGCCCTATGCACCATTAGGTGAAGAAAGAAAATGATGATGATGATGATTTCTTTATTGTAAAAATCCTTTTTGTTTCTTTCGAATTTTCGCCATCTAAAGCCATCAAATCACCAGGCTAAAGCAACGGTGAGATTTACCAGAAAATCCTGATATTGAGATACCTACACACGCAGATATGTTAAAAAAATAAAAAAATATTGATGATAGATAATTAACCTATTTGGATATCCATAATTTATAATCTTCCTTAATTAATTCAATTCAGTTTGACACTTTGCACACCTCAAAGTCCGATTATCTCAGAATATGTTCTTCCGAGATATCTCACTGTTGCTTTGAGCTAGCGATATATAAACATATACTAGCGGACCCAAAAAACAATGTCCTACCCAAACTTTGACTTGCCTGCTATAAGCTTGGATTTTTTTTAAATAGATAAGTAGGTACCTAGCTACTTGTTTATGATTAAATTCCAAAACTGAAAATTATTAATATTCAAATACTGAATTTAAGTAGGTACCTAGGTACATATTTATGGTTGAGTTCCAAAATATAAAATAATTCATTTTTAAATGTAGAGTTCTTTTCGCAAATGTCAAACTCGTCTCTTTTCACCAACAAGGGTACACTTTATTCATGCATGCAATTTTCAAAAATGGATTGAATGTCAGTTAATATTATTGTAGTACTACCAAAAATCCAGTAAAAGGAAATAAATGGGAAGAAATTATAAGGCATGTAAGTAAATAATCTGATTAGAATCTATAAAAAGCGATTGTTGTTTGTAATCATTAAAAGGCAAACTTCTTTTAAACACAAAAATTCAACATCCTTCCATTTATTTTGTAAATGCATTCTCGTCGAATACAACCCTGGTAGGTCGATGAAAAAATATTAATGCTTCTGACTTTTTTCTTCAGATTCGATTGAAAATATTAATATCTACAAACAAGCGCAGCGTAAAGATCTACATTTCGCTAAAAACCGCACGTAAATAGGTTAAGCCGTTTTAGAGGAGTTCAGTGACATCACACGTACAGATAAATTATATATATAAAGATATGTTTCTTTCTAACTAATTTAAATGATGCCGCATAACTTTTGTTTAGAAACACTACTAAAGATACGAGTTTATACTTTAATATCGTTTATAATCATTAAAAAGAAAATGTGTTATTCGTGGTAGTGACGTGAAACTTTGCTTTGCGAATTGATTGCTTAAGTGAAGTAGAATCGAACGTTGTTATGCAGAAAGCAGCCAGTCCACAATTTTGAAAAAATACATATGGATTTTATCGGGTGCAGTAAGGTCAATTTTATGTTCTGCTTAAAACAGCCTGACCGCTTTCATACAAAAAACTGTATTAATCACCTTCTAAAAGTGGTGTTGATCACAAAAATGGTTTTTCTTAATTTGCAAAAAACACCCACAAACTGGTCAAAAACACAATCAGATTCTTGTTTATAATATATAAAAAAAACTTATGTATTCATTGTTAATCGTTTGTTTAATCAAAAACATTCCAACCGTTGTGGAGATTGTTTATTCACTCTTTTCACAAAGGTGCTATTATCTCAGTTATACTTTTCTATGGCTGGCTGCTTTCTGTATAACTACGTTCAATTATGATGACGTTTTTGAAATTGTAATTATGATTTTAATTTAAATTACAATTTGTACTGCGGCGCTGCGGACGAAGTATTGCCGTTCATCAGTCGTGCGTTCCAGTATCTCACAAAAATGACTATTGTTTGGCGTTTGCTTTCGCTAAGACAAGTCTCCATTGTGCTCCGAGTTTTGTTTCACTTTTTTGCAACGAAAATGGCACAATTATCCACTCGATTGTAAGAAAACTGCAACTGGAATGCGCATCGCTACAGCACCACTTTGTTGCTTGTCGCTCATTAAAAAAACCATTGTTTGGGATTTTGATTGCTCATTTTGTAGTATACATTCTGCGAATCGACATGAGAGATTGATGATAGCGAGTACCTTATAACACTGACATAACTCTTTAAATATTTTTTAAGTACTGAAAGTATTTCTTAGATTTGAAACTATTTGCAACAGACAGAAAAAACGATTTTGGGTAGGGAATATTAAAGCCTTAACTTTTACAGGGCTTATTTATTTATACATTTACATTGTTTGTAGTATTTTTTTTAAACGGAATAATGTTTATCGTGTATGCAGGCAATTAGTAGAATGCCATATTTAATTTGGTAATGTATCCAAAATAAAAAAAAGTTAATTGGATTATAATTCCACTTTATTTTTTATAAAATATACAAAGGGTATATTGTAACGCGTTTCGTCTTGTTAGGACATTTTCAAACAAACGTTTGTTTGAAAATGTCCTATGATAAAAAATGAAGTACAATTATAATCCAATTAACTTTTTTTATTTTGGATACATTACCAAAATATAATAATGTTTCCTCACTGGGGTGTCCCGTGCCGAGGGAAACATTTTACAAAATGTGAAACATGCCTAAGATTAGCTATTTAACAAAGTTGAAATAATAACATAATAAATCCAATTAACCTAAATATTATTAAAATAATAAACAATAAAAAACAAAAAAAATCATAAAAAACACAACCAATTTATACAGAAAAATTTCATAAACATTGCATACATTTTACCTATTTGGCTTGATCCACTCATCAATCCGTGCGCAACCCACCTCCACTATCCATTTCTTAATAGCAATTTTATGTTGTGAGAATGAACTAATTGTCCTTATGGATAATGGAAGTAGATTGTTAACTTTAACCGAGTTATGACCTGTCATTAGCTAATTCAAGTAGCCACTTTACCCACTATGAGTCATTCACTATTCTGCCTACGTTCAAATACCCATATTTTCTGAAATCTTTCGTCTGTTGACTGTTGATGATTTTATGAAAATCTAATGAACTAACATTCCCTATCGCTGTCGCTATTCCCTATCGCTGTAGAATAGAGAAAATAAGATTGAAAGTGACAGACAAACTTACTATACTTATTTTATTATATAAATAAAACACGAGTGATACTTTAATCTACAAATTTGGAATATTCGGTGACCGGTTTCATCGCTTTCACGACATCTTCGAGACTGGTATCTTTATTTAAAAGTTAAATGTATTTATACAGAACAGAGGTAAGGATAGATAATTCAAAGTTATATGTAAGTAAATTAAATAAAGTTATTTTTATCTTAAGGATCATTATCAAAAAATTTTCTTTGAGTTAACTAATGAATTGATATAATGCTATTTTAATGAGTTTAAGTATTTTATTTTATTGTTGGTGTCCCATCTTTCGTGAGTGTGGTTTTGTAAATAATGATTTCTGAAAAACAAAGGGTAAAAAATCATTAGTAAAATTATATTACAATGGGTAAAGTAATGGAGAATGCACATGTGTTATCTGTTCATTAAGTAATTCTACGTCGGGTTTATTTTTTAATCTATTTATATAATAAATTACAATGAACTTCCATCAAGAATTTTCACTTACAAACTTAAATTTTTTACTATACTTATTATTGAGGTGCACTAACGGTGATATTGTATGACGGGCATTGCAATCAGTAAATTTAAATTTTAAGAAAACGCAAATATTTTGTAAACAAATTATATGAATAAAATATATAAAATATAATAAACCGTTCATTCATGCTCAAAAAATGTTTTTTTGATATAAAACTTTTTTGTAACGTGATATAAAGGTTTGACATAACCCTTCAATGAGAAGAATGATCTCCTGAATCTGTAGTAGTGCTTTTGTAAAATAATAGAAATTGTGTAACACTAATAACAAAGGCTTATTCTCATAGTAATTTATTATGAAGTGTTACAAAGTGAATGCCGACTCAAATAATAATTTACAACTCGTTTAAAATTGAATTGTTTAGGAGAATCGTTAGAGCGCAAATATTTTCTTTTCCCAAAAATATTAATTTAATACAAGTGAATTTTGTTAAACAAAATTCTACTAAAAGTGTTTTGTTGCAAAGTCCTACTAGGTTAAAAAAAACAGTTTTTTGTGTTGTAGGTGCTTACATAATTATTTTGACACGGAAATAGTCTTAACGTAAATATTAATTACTTAAATAACGCGAATCAGGGCGTTAAGTCTAAATTCGTGGTAATTGTTCAAAACTCAGATATTATGTGGATTAAGATGCTGTTTTATCGGTCATTAGTGTGGATCGTTACAAAAAAGCAGCGGACCAAAGAATAAAGCTTGTGGTGTACCACGAGTATTATCTATATATATACCAACATTTTATTGTAATAACGTTACACGATTGGTTAATGTATTTTTAAATGATTTGGGATCTATTGTCGAAAACTCATGAATTTGTTTTTTTATTCAATTTTAAAAAGTGGTAAAACTTTAAAAAAATTGGTGTTAATAGATTTTTATTGGAATTTGGAAATCTGATATGTTAACTAAACATTAGGCGCTATGTTTATTTATTCATGTCTGTCATTTTTTTAATAATAACGTTCAATTTAAATTGATTAAATAGATTTTAATAGAGATATATCAACTTCTTTTTAGAATAACCAAAATTTATTTTTTCTGCTTATTAAATTAGATACTTTTATATTAAATACTTACTATATTAAATACTCCTTATATTAAATAGAAAATCACAAAGTTACTGCTTCAAATTTTTTTTTTTTTAATCACTAAGGCTTCCATCCAAAACTAAAATTGTCAATCTATAATACGATTAATCCAATACTCTGAATTTTCCCGCCCAACAAATATAATTTTCCCTGAAACTAAGACAAAACAGAAAATCAGAATGCTGAAATTGTATATGTCAATAATTTTGTTCGTTGTTGTAGTATTAGAAATGTAAATGTTCTAATTTCAATAAAATTAATTTGATTCACAGTTCAGTTTGCTGTTTCTGGAAACATGATGACGTGTTCTGGAACACGAAAATGGAAACAAACTTTATTCAATAATTCAAATTATTCAATTGATTCCCACAACAAATAAGTGGATACAGGTATTTATAAACACGCTGCATAGTTTTTTTGTTCATTTGTATTTAGTTATTACATTGTTTTAATCACCTGCCAAAAAATCAAAATAAGCCTCAATTTCAAATCAAATATACAAAAACCTATTAAAAACAGACCATTATATCATTCATATATGGAAATCTTCTCATTTTTGCTTGATATTCGCAATATACTATTTATTACACCATAATATGGACAGTATTTTTTTGAAAGAAGTTATATTTTTTAATTGAGCTGGTACAATTCGAGCCTCGAACGCCGCTCAACCGCAACTTGTTTCCAATTTCCTACCACTATTATTTACGACTACTTGAAAATGGGCCCAAAATTTTTTTTTTTATAAATAAAGGGATAGTTAGACTGCTTTACTGAATTAAAAAAAAAACAACGTAGTATACTGCCTTACTTAGTAAAATTGGTCCAGAGAGGGTTTAAAGGGTTAATGATAGCTGATAGATGGCCAACACATATTTTAAATTGATTTTTAAGGTTCTTTACTATGTTTATTAGTAGAAATAAAAATGGTGTGTGTTTTTTTTATCAAATATACCATAAAAGAGAAGTATTTTGTGTAATTAATTTAGATTTTACCGCATACCAAAGAGATTAACCGTCAAAAAAAAATATTGATGACCTTCAATTTCGATGGAATTGAATTATCACGAAAATAAATTTAGAACACCTCAACCTAAGTAACAGAAGTTTTAAATTTTTCGAAAAGAATTTCTTAATTAATTTTTCACTCATGATAACGAGTGAAAATAACGAAATTTATTTTATCTGATATTATAGAAGGATAGGCAGTCTCACTGTCTCTCGGTAATTTTAAAGATTTAAAAGAAATCTCCGCCTCTATTAAATCGCGAAAGTTCTTCGACCTCCCCGAACTAAATTAATTTACGGGAACAATTAATTCGCTTAATTTTTTGCAAAAATCTCAGCTACGCCGCACCGTATTATAAAGCTTCTGAGTTATTCATTCACTTGATATGTCTAACGTCTAAATATACAACCATTTTAATTACCGGCGTCTCAGTCGCTGAACATATTCGGGTACACAAAGATTCCCAGTTCTATCTACAGATAGTAACCATTTGCCGTGTGTCTACAAAAATAATCAAAAAAATTCATTTTACGTTTATGAAAAAAGATGTTTAGAAAATTTTAAGAATGGAATATGAAAGTTTAGGAATATATGCTAAAGACCTGCTTTTGGCTGGTTTACATTATAATTTCGCAGTTCACATTATATTCACAATTTTGTCTTCGTTAAAATACCCAAATTTCTTCAATTTATTGGTTGTTTATTTTTAAGAGATTTTATTGGGTAAAGTCCTGTTCTTATGAAAAAAAAATACACATACTGAACATTTCGTAATTTTTATTCTGGCAATTTTTTTTATTTTTTAAAATGTGTGGTTTTCGTAAAATAATAAATATCTAATCGTCATTATAATCATTGGTAGATAGTGAAAATAAAATTACAAAATGTCTTTTATTTCAGTAAATGGGTTGTTTATAATGTTTATTTGAGAGATTTTATTTTTAAAAAGGGATATAAATCATTAAGTCATACATAATTTATTGTTTGATTTTTGTTAAATATTTGATTATTGCTGTCGTCCAATTCTATAACTGTCTTCCAATTTTGAATGCCTTAGTGCCAGTCAAGCTTAGATTATTGTTAATACTACTATAAATATAAGTTTTGATAAATATTATATAAGTTAAAATATCCATGAATATATTTTATGGTACAGATTTCTTATAAACATATCTTAAAGATGAAGGGACATTTCAATGGAAATTTTAGCAAAATTATTCTTGGTCATCAAAGTTTGTCATTTTGTTTGCACAAAAAAAGAGAATTTATTAAAAACAAACAGAAATCTGTCAAATGAACCCTTTCGGGCCGTACGATATTTACCGAGCACTGAGTAAACAGCGCCAAACTAACACAAGCAACGGGCATGTTGAGGAAAACTTCCGAATTTTTATCTACTTATAATATGTAAATATCCGTAAAATACGAAGCGGCAGAAGTGCAAACACAACAGAGTTGCCAGAACTTAAACAATACCTTCACAGATGTCTCCGGAGCTCGGGGATTCTGTCCCAATTTACATATATTCCCCATAAAGTTCCCGGCTACTTGGTCCTGTGCCGCGTACGACAATCTCACTGATCTTACGTTAGTATGTTCGCTGACATTTAGATACAAGACGAAGCTAGAAACAATGTAATGTTATGTTGTTACACGTGACTTTATCCCGTATTATTATGTACAGATTATCTCTTATCAAAGCCAATATTGTCATGCTACCTGAGCGAGTCCACATTATTACTGACAAAAGTAGAAAGCTTTCGAATCTGGCTGCTTTGATTTTCGTCGTCATTTTTCATATCCATACAGAACTAATATAAGGTAATGACGCAAGTCTGGCGTATTTAAATAAATAAATTTAGACAAGATTATAAAATTTATATGAAAAATACGTATTTACAGGGACACGTTTGGCCATGACAACGTCTGTCGGGTCTGCTAGTAGCATGTTAAAACCATATAAACCCTTTGTTAATAGTACGAAAACTGTTAATGAAAATTATGCTTAGTAAGAATAAAACATATCTCTCCATTCAATTATTCTAAGAAACTTAACTTTTGAATATAAGACCAATACATTGTCTTTATTATCTAAAATATGCTGTTAATTGTCAGCACTTCTTATTTCAAAATTCAAACCGCCTGACTCAAAGAAGAAATCAAGTGTTGGCGAATCCATTTTGTAAAACAACACTTGAACAGTTTTACTATGTATTTTATTTTTTTAACATCATTTACTTTATTATTAAATATGTTTTTTTTCCTTTTTCTACTCGGTAATTTGCTGTTTTTTAAATATGCTTTTTGCTGTACATATACATTCATTTTTTTAGTATGACTTTTAATATGTTTTTTACTATGAGTTCGGTTTTTATTTCGCATTTTACTAAGTTTTAAAATAATTTTCCATTTTTTTATTATGTTTTCACTACATTTATTACTTTGTTTTCACCATGTTTTTGTTTTGTTTTTTGCTACATTTTTACTATGCTTTAAATCTATTTTTTACTTTGTTTTTCGCTTTGTCCTCTATTTTTATAACTGTTTCTAATTGATTACTGTTTTTTATATTTTTTTGAATGTCTTAGAACGGGGTTAATAACCCTAGTTAGGCAGCTAAAGCAACTTTTTATAAAATATAATTTTGTGTATGTAATAAAATATGATAATAAATAAATAAAAACAAATAAATAACAGGGGCATGCAAATGTTTTTACCCCTAAACTGTATTACTTCTACTTTAAAGACAACGGAAAATGATCATTTAAGTCTCTTTGCTTCTTATTATTCATTTATAAGCTGGCTCAAAAATATAAATGTCAATGTTTTCTTTTCCACGTAAACTTTTAATTTGCTTCCGTATGTATTCGTAATTAAATTATCAAACTTCAATTTGATATTTTTTGCTCTAATTGCTCTATCGTTGTCTCTTCTTTTTTTAAAAATAAATTAACTTTTCAATGATTATTTACAGAATTGTTATTAAGATTTTGGTTGGAAAGAGATAAGTACTCTTGTAAGCTAGGCAAAAATTTTAATTAAAAAATATATATACATGGTAAAATTTGTAAATAAATAAAATTCATAATTCAAAAATTCACAATAAAGATGCCTTAAAAAACTACATGTTTTTTTAGCTTTTAAGTAGACATTTGTGAATAGCAAATAAACCCATAAATTGAGTTAATTTTGAATTTTGTTGTTAATATAGCAAATTTATTTGAATCGGGTCCTGTGACTAGTGTCTCAGACTCACAGATCAAAGGTCCATGTTTCAAATTTCACTCCACCCTAATTTAATTCCCATTTTTCAATAGTAAGTTATTTCCAACTCGTTGAAAATCGTCGTCAAAATGAAATATTTGGGTCAATCATAAAAACACAAATGTATATATATATATTTATTTTTGAGTTTACTTATCAAACCTGTGCAAATAACAAAACCCTTTTTTTCTATATTATTAAAAAAAATGTATAAAATATAATAACGGCAAAATAAAACACCATTTTTATTCAGGTAAAAATTTAAATATTTGACTAACCATCTAACGGTTTCCTATGAAATTTAATTGCGCGGAGAGCAATATTAGTATTCTTATTTCATTTTATTGTTTCAGGATCGAATCAAGCGACAATAATGGTGTAAATAGCCATTTACCCCACCGTTTTAGGAAACATTAAAAACATTTTACCGAAATTCGAGAATTAAAAATAGTCACTCCCTATAATATTATTAACTAGCAAATATTTTTTATAATCAGTATCTTTTATTATTTTAATCGATCCTAAATATCAATTTTATTATTTAAAAAAAAAGAAGTTCAGAATAAAAAATCCAAATTAACTACAGATAAGTTCACATATTATTTAACGCATTACTTCCGTAATTAGTGAGTAAACTACTCGTGTTTAAAAAACCGAGTTCGTTATACTTTTTGTTGTTAACTATTTAACGTTGTTTATTTTTTCCAAACATATTCAAGTATTCCTTAATTTATTTCGTTAGTAGTTTACTTTAACAAATTACAACAGGGATGGAGAAAAGCTTAAAGTCTCGGCATTTACGGGGCTTATGATTTGTCATTAGTTGGTTTAAATGGCCACTTTACACACTGTGTAAAATTCATCATGTTTGAACATCCATATTTCTTCATTCTTCCGTTTGTTTATTTTTGTGAAACTAATGATCTGAAATATTTATCGTTTTTGAAAGATTCATCTGACTGAATTATTTCACATACTAGTCAACGCCTGAAAACAATTTACCAATTTTATCTTCTTGGACCAGTTGGTTTTACTACAATTTTTGAGTTTGTCCAAATGTTTGTTGACAAAAGACTGTTAGATATTTTGTGAACTTAAGTCTTAACTTCCTTTTTATTACTATTTTTTATTTTTTCAAAGCATCAAAAACAAAATAAATTACTGTTTACTATCTTAAAGGTGCTTACTATTATGTCTACTATTTTGTTTGAATATTAATTAAAACTAATATCTGAGCACCCGATGACAATTTATTATTCAATAATTTATCGGAACAAATGTGTTTTAATACTTTGTAATTTTTTTTTATAATTTCTGAATTAATTTTTTAGGAACATTTGTATTTTATTGAACAGTGACTCTTTTTATTCACTAAAATATATTTTTTTTTACATTTTCAAAAAGTGGTGTAGTAAAAATATACATTAATTTTGTCTTATATTACTTAAAAGGAAAATTATTCAAAATTTTAATCAAAACGTTTTTTCAGTTTTTTTATGAATTAATATAAATATATTTATTTATTTTTTGCAAGAGCGTGCAAAAATTATTTTCATGTGAAATACAGAAATTCATTTTGTACAGGTAAAAATATAAATTATTTAGATATCTCGAAATCATAGAACATTGAGTAGTACTCGTTGTTATCTTTTTTATTTTTTTTATTTTATTAATTTATTTATTTACAACTTTTATCAAAAATACAATTTTATGTTCACTTTGCCCAGCTAACAAGGGTACATACCTCGTTTCAAGCTAGGCAATTACATTATAAAAAATGATAATAGTTAACAAATCAATAGAGAACACAGACTAATAAAATATAAACTTACTCGTGTACACATTTTGATACATATACATTCACACATACACATATATACACATGTATTGAGGCTCTGTTCAATAAACTATAAATTGTTGGTACACTGAGTAATAAATGTACAACAAACACAGAATAAATTTTGATGGATAGATTCTAGTGTTATTATATAATTATTGTACAAATATAATTTTAAGCAACAAAAAAGATATAAAGGTTAATTTAGTACTATCCTCCACAACCCATGATTACTAATTATAAATAAAGTATATTGTGTTTAGACTAATTACAATTTTTGATAATAATTTTATTTGTATTGCGTATACTTTGATAGAACAATGAATAAAACATGAATTTATTTTTTGCGCGAATCAGTATTCTCTTAGTTTTACAATTATGAAATAATTTTGTTCATAAAAATATGTGAAATATTCAATGAAACTGGTAACGCCAAACATTTTTATTAACCAAAAATGTTTTCAATTGATTTTTAATTAATGATTTAGCTAAAATTATAAATAAAACTATCATTAAAAATTCTTGGATTCGTTTTACTTTTATTTAATTTGACTAACAAGCGCTCTTAGTAATGTTTTGAGTTCGGAAACTAAAATGTAATACGAGTATTTATCTATGTTCTATAATATTTTCTAACGGTTCAATATTATAGGTAAACTTCTCTATCATAAAATCGAGGTACTATGCTAGATTTATTTGCCAAAAAGTGTATTTTCAACTCAATTACTTTGTTGTTTTCTTACATATGTTCTTTCCTTACATTTTAAAAAATATTGAAAAATACTAGGACTTAATTTCAATTTCGGTCAAAAACATTCCTAAAAATAGAACTATTTTGCCAACTAGTAGTAAATTTACATATATTGTCTGTTCTTAATAAAATACTTTTATCATATATTTATATCCAAACCTTGTAACTAATATGCAAAAAGTGCAGAATGTTGTTGACAATTAACCAGTCATAAATATGCCTTTTTAGGCAAGAGCGCTCGTTGGTCAAATTAAAAAAAAGTGAAACTTAAACGAGAAGCTAAACGTTATTAAATATAAGTATATAACCACTTACCGACTTTTCCATGTCTGCTGGTTTCGAGACGTACCCGTCGCTTCATCAGGACACTAATTAAACTAACATGCAAAACCCACTATACACCTTCACCATAGTTGTTGCACAAAAGTATACAACCAACATGACATGCATTTAACAAGAACCCTGGAAATTGAAAATTATACAATTTGAAAATCTTAGAAATTAAAAAAAGTGATTAATAATAAGAAATAAATAACCTAATAAATAGCATTTCCTTTAGTCCACTCCTGTCTTGTTTTGAGCGTATCCATCTCAAATTACGCTTTCCATCCTTACAAAACAAAATGACTTGATTTATTCGTCCCATACAAAGCACAATATTGATATAATAAAATCGGATAAAATTCATTAGTTAAGTATACCATAATAAGACCGTCGAAAAAAATTCGACCTTCTAGTCCTATTTAAAATTCTCAAATATCTCTTTGATGCGCCTGAACTACTGAGCTCAATAAAATAAAATATCCCACCTAGAAAACCCAGAAAAAACTTACTTTTCCATACCGATAACCATAGATCTAACTTTTGTTTTCATTCCCCTATGCCCAGAATTTTTAGGTCTGCCAAAAAATAAATCTGTCTTGATTTATTTGATAGCAAGCTGTCTTCTTTCATACGATCACTGAATCAAATTAAATTATAAACACCTCTCTCCCGCTTTCACTCTCGCCAAGTCTACTGTGTATATACCATTGTGTATTTCTTATTTATTTTTTAATAATTTTATATTTATACATAAAGATTGTAAAGCTTTGAAACCGGTCAGTGGAAATAATAAAAAATAAGTCGGAAAAAACAAAATAGTTATAATAACTTTTTTTTAAATATTTTCGTTTATATATTTACTGTTTTAAAATTGGAACAATAAACTGGTAGCTATATAAAAATAATGAATAAACTACAGTGATACGTAGAGCAGAGACAATCTGGCGCCTAGAGGTAATGGAAAATGCATGTATGCCTTTTGATTTCTCAGTAGGAAATCCAATAAAAGTCGGAGTTGCATTGATTATTTTTTTATACGTATTGCTACAGGCAGGAAATGTCGTCTGATACTTCAGTTACAATTATTCAAGATTTAATCAAATATTCAATTGTTAGACCTGGGAGTTTTGCATGTCTTATCAGAGAAGATTAAAGATCTAGAAAGGCATTAAAACCACGTAAAATGATTATTATGTACAATATGAAATTATAAATTGGTACAAATTTTGTAGGCAAAAACTGGATTCCACCCTTTGAAAGTTATCAATATTAATAAATTATTAGTTACACATTGTGTAAAGAAGCTACTTAAACCATCTAATGACAGTTTATAAGCCCTGTAAATGCCTTGACCTCTATATTTTTTTCTACAAAATGTTTTATATTTTTTTTGTAATTTATTAATATTGATTATTATGTATCCAAGCGAATGAAGAATACAGTTTCGTGTATGAAAAGAACAAGACTCAATCGCCGCTCTCAGATAAAAGTCCTGAATTAGAAAATCGAATGGAGATTAATCCGCCGCATTGTATGGTGGTTGATGCGTTTGTCTACCGCTCTTGATGTCCTCGGTTCGAATCCTGGCAGAATGAACGAGATATTTGTGAAAAAAAAATATTTTTATCGTTTTTGAACTGCACTATTTCATTAATGACTAATCACATTACCTTAAAGTAAAAGTTGATCAAATTACGATGCATTTGTTTACCGAGATATTTGAGAAATGTTATTGAGCATTTGTAGCTGACATTCATTTGTCTACCAATTTCGAAACATACCCGTCTCTTCGTCAGGATACCAATTAAACTAACATGCACCTGCGCCATAGTTGTTGCACAAAAATATAAAACCTACGTGCTGTTTCGAAACCACACCTGGTGTCCTGACGAAGAAACGGATACACGTCTCGAAACCGGTAGTGGTAGAAAAATAGGTTAGCAGTTGTATAAAAATATTTATTAACTTTTAGTAAAACGTTTGACCATAATGCTAATGCAATAATTAGGTTTTAAAAGTTTTTTTGTTTTTCCGATTCCGTATGTTTATTTTCATTTTCATTTTTTATTTTTATTTATTTTATTTATTGGAGATATCAACAGTAATACATGTTAACAAAATAAAACAAATAAAATATACAGATAATAAAACCAATGGCAGATATCCACAGATTTACATTAAATACTCGTACAATATAGACTTGAGTGTTTGTGTGAGTGTGAGTGTAAGTGTGTGAGAGGGTGGGTGAGTGGTTGTTATATTGAAATTAGGGTGAACATGTGTGTAAATATCATTGCACAAGTTTCAAAAATATAAAAATATATATTATATTAAGAATTAGAGATAAAATAAAATTTTATTATGGAAACTTAAGTATAAGACAAAAAAAAATATTTAAATTATTTTTTTACACTTTTGTTTCTTTCATTAATACAATATTAATACTACCTGCGTATTAAATACTGAAAAAATGTCATTATCACCATCATTGTTCTCTTTCCGCAACTTACTGTGCATAGGGCACTGCCTTGATATACAAATTGCACCGTACCTTGATCATTTTTGTTACAAGAACGTAATATGATCAGTATAACAGTCCAGGGACTATGAATATATTCCAAACTTATAAAAACAAACAGTCTAAAAACCCCTTTTTAAATAATGCTTCATGTCAATCATGTCGGGAATCGAACGCGAGAAATCTTGCATGATAGGTTGACGCGTTGACCACTACACTACGAGGCCGAAGATATTATTTTTTAACCATTCAAAATATTAATTTATGTACTAACTATTTAATATTGTGTCGTTTCACTTTTTTCAAAATTATAATTTAATGAAAAATATTCCTCAACTTTCATTTTTGACATTAACGAGTGTCTATTAAAAACTTTTCAGATGCCATATTCAAAAGAAAATAGCTATCACGTTTGAAGAATACGTCTAGTCTGTTGACTGTTATTATTAAATTTCTGCACAAAGTTACACTTGAAGATACGATTTAAAAAATCAAAACCACAAAAAAACGCTTCTTAACTTTACAGATTACATCCAGCGAGATACAAACTATTGGCAATGGTTGAATAATAATTGCGAAGTTCTAAAGCTCATATTAAATGGGTAAGAAAACGGTACAAGATCTTGTGCACGATTGGACCCAATAAATATATAATTTTTTAAAATCTTGAAGTAGGTTACATATAAACATATTCTTTTGCGAACTCTAAAAATTACAATTTTTTAAATACTGTTTAACACATTATATGTTATTATGTCTCAACCTTAAGTTTGAATTTTGATACATTTTTTAAATGAATAACTATTAACTTTTATAAAATTATTATTATTAATACATATAATTCATAAATATGATTTTATATTTCCAGGGGCCTTACTTATAAACCTGGTATAAAGTTACGGCTAGGCATAGTGGTAGAATAAGAATGAAAATACCATCATTATATAAAAAATAATATATAAATATAATATACATAATATAATATCATATGTTATATTAAAGCAAACTTCTAGTGATTGTTTCGTATTTTTTACGTTTTTGGCATAATCATTATCATCTTCCTTTCCACACCCAGTGGTATATAAGGCACTGTATTGGTTAACAAAATGCAGCGTAATTTAACCATCTATTACGTAAATGTAATGTGATTAGTCTAACGCTACAGGAGCCAGCTAGTCAAGGAACAATAAAATATCGCAGTTTAAAAAACCTTTAAAATCTTTACTTTTCTCCTGCTTAAAAGCATGTAAGTACACGGTGGCTGAGAATTTCGATGAACATGTATTTAAAAATTATTTTTCTGACACTCTCTCGCGAATGCCTCCCTGGTTCTGTGAAAAAAAAGACACCTACACGTCAGATTGACTAAGCCTTATGTTTCGTTGCCCCGATTTCCGCACCCCAAAACTGAACCGATTTGGTTGTTATTTTTAAGAAAAATTAACAGAAAAACATGTTCTGAGACAAAAATTAGACAAAAAAACACGTTTTTCTTATATTCTTATGAACCTCATCATCACTCGCTTTCATCACCCAGTGAAGCATAGGGAACTGCAATGGTTAACAAAACCCAGCGTATTTTGATCATTTGTTACATGAAGATAAGGTGATCCATCTTACGCTTCAGGAGCCTGTCCAGGAACGGTGCAATACTGCAGTTTAAAACAACCTTTAAATTGAATATTTTACTACCGCGGTGCCAGAAATCGAACTCAGAACCTCGAATCGTAGGCAAACGCGCCAATCACTTTTCAACAAAGCGGAGTTTTCTCCATTCGATTATCTTATTGCAGCTGTCACTACTTTTTTTTTTGCACAACAACAGACCAAGAGACCTAATTACAGTGGTGAATTAGAGCACAGAACACCGAGGCTTGAGAAAAATCTAATTAAATTTTTGTCTCACCGGGTAACGAACCTAGAACCTTCCGTGGGTGAGTCAAGTGTCTTCACCGCTTTACCACGGAGGTCTTTATATGCAAGGAATTAATCTGAAATATATTTATTTATTTATTTATTTATTTATTTATTTATTTATTTACGGACAAAGTCCATTATAAACATTACAATTAAAAGAAATTTTTACAAAGGAATAAAAAAATATAAGGAACAGAAATAAGCAGCAAAGACAGATGATAGATTTTTTAGATTAAGTAAAAAGCATAGGCTAACTATACAGATTCTTTAGCTGATTTGTAAAGAAAGACATCCTTACACCATAATAATCAAGATCTTGATGATCGTTCACCCGCCTGATCATTCTGGGCAAAGGCGACTGTGCACCATAATTGGTCCTGTAGTGACCGAGGAAAAGCATTTCATTATTTCTTAGTCTACGGGAACGTTAAAAAGAATCTTTTGCAAAATTTCAGGGGCATCAATGAGACAGTTCATAATTTTATACATGCAGATTATATCTGCAATGCATCTGCGTTTTTCAAGACTTGATATGCTTAAAAACCTCTCCATATCAGAATATGAATAGTCTCCTCTTTCCAATCCCATCTTCCATGCAATTTTTCTTATAAAACGATGTTGAACTGATTCAAGGCGCTTGATATGAACAGCATAATGAGGGGACCAGATTACAGATGCATATTCAAGAATAGGGCGAACTAAAGAGCAATAAAGTGTTTTAAGTGTAAGCATACTTTGGAAATCAGACGTAGTTCTATTAATAAAGCCTAAAATTTTTAAGGATCTGTTTACTATATTATCAAAGTGTTCCAGAAAAGTTAGTTTATTATCTAGGATCACTCCAAGATCTCTTATAGAGGTGAAAATCGAAAGAACTTGGCCATTAAGTTTATAATCAAAAATAAAAGGATGTTTACATTTATGGTATGAAATAATTTTGCATTTATCGATGTTAAGTTCCATGTTATTAGTTTTGCACCAAGTATGAAATGCATTTATGTCTTCTTGGAGTCTGACACAGTCATCAATATTTTTAATTAGCTTAAGTATCTTGTTATCGTCAGCAAAAAGCCAGAATTTTGTAAAAGAAAAAACATTAGCAGCATCATTAACAAACAGATTAAATAGAAGAGGGGCCAAGTGGGCACCCTGTGGTACACCAGAAGTTACTAGGAAGCTATTTGATATGAAGTTATTGATTTTTACACTTTGTTTTCTATGTGAGAGGTAGGATTTTAAAAACGATAAAAAGGGATCTCTAATGCCTACAGCACGAAGTTTAGCACATAAAATGTTGTGATCAACTTTGTCAAAGGCCTTGGAGAAGTCTGTATACAGTACATCAGCTTGAAGATTATTCTCGAACGCTGTAAAAATAGTATCAGTAAAAGAAAGCAAATTGGTCGTCGTTGATTTGGCTGTCCTAAATCCATGCTGCTCCTCAATCAGCACATTTTTAAATATAGGTGTTATTTTTTTGTAATAATTGATTCGAATAGTTTAGGTACAGGAGATATCATTGAAATGGGTCTATAGTTAGTTACGTTAGATTTATCACCAGATTTGAATATCGGTCTTATTATAGAAATTTTCCAAATATCAGGAAATACACTCGTTGTTAAAGACATATTAAACAGTAAAGACAGAGGCTTGGCAAGACTAGATTTACAATTTGATAGTAGTATTTCAGGAATACCATCTGGACCAATACATTTACCATTACCAAGTTTACTTAGAGCGATTCTGACATCCTCAGCTGACACTTCACAATTATTCAGGTCTACAGTATTAGTATAGCTAAATAAGGAATTAACATTGGAAGAATTATTAACATATACTGAAGAAAAATGCGTTGCAAAAAGATTAGCTATGTCGGTACCATTAGATGCGTGTTTATCTTTAAGAAACATACTTATTGGCAGATCGTTATTGAAACGCTTATTAGAAACAAAACTCCAAAACTTTTTGGGATTTATGGACAACATTGTTTCAGTTTCATTGATGTATGATCTATAACAATTGGATGATTCAGACTTCGCAAGTTCTCTTAGTTGAGAAAATTGTTGATAAAATTTGAGATTCCCAGTTTGTTTATAAAGTTTGTGGATCCTTTTCTTTTTCAAAATCAGAGTCTTTAAATCAGAGCTAAACCATTTTGGAAACTTAGGTTGAATAAAATTTCCTTTTGGGATAAATTGTTCCATCCCAATTGCGACTTTATCATTAAATAAGATGACTGCATCATTTATATGAGAATTGCTTAGAATACTGTTCCAATCAATTTCTGAAAGATATTGACTGAGGCCAGCATAATCACCATCTTTAAATTTAAGATATAATGAGTCATTAGGTTTGAGTAAGTTATTAGAAAATGAATGGCAAATATCTCCAGAAAGTGGAGGGTGATGTTTATCGACTGGTAATAATGGATCAATGGATTCAATGACAGTAGAATTAGAATTATTGCTAAAGATTAGATCAAGGCAATAGTTTGAGCAATTAAGTATAGAATTCAATTGGAACATGTTTAAATATGAGAAAATGTTAACAATTAGAGAAGCATTTACAGATATGGGGTTGCCACATTAACGCCTTCATTGTCGTTGATCCAAGTTACTTTAGGCAAGTTATAGTCTCCGCAGATGAAAATAGAGTTAGAAACTACCGATACTTTTTCCACCATGTCAGAATGGGATTTGTAAATATCAATTGACGATGTCGGAGGAATGTAGACACACCCAATTACAAGTTTTTTGTGACCAATTCTAACACACAAATATATTTGATCAGCTACACAGTTTGATGAATCAATTACATTACAAGATATTCTTTTGCTGACACAAATCATAACACCTCCTCCTCTCGTCTTGCCATAAGTTGTAGAACGATCGCATCTAAAAATATTGTAGTCAGTCAGCCCAAGTTCAGAAGATTCGATACTATCATTTAGCCATGTTTCGGTGAGAAAAATGATGTCATAGTGGCAGATAGCAATATTGCACATGAGAGAATTTATTTAGTATTTACACCTCGTACATTTTGGTAGTAGTATGAAAATGAGTTAGAGGTTGCAACTGGACGATTTAGTTTTTGGCTAAAAAATCGATCTTTGATAATTCCTTGGCTTCGGAAGCTTTTCTCGCTGGACAATCAGAAGACCCTGTTGGATGTGTGGCAGGTTTTCGGAAGAATGTACAAGTGGCGCACACTGGAGGCTTGTCTAGCTTCGAGCACGAATTTTTATTGTGTCCGGTTTTAGCACAATGGGAGCAAGTAGGAGCATCTGATGGGCATTTAGTGGCTATATGGCCATAAAGTTGGCAGTGGGCACATTTAAGATTGTCGATCCAGTCGCGCACCTTGTGGATGTCCCAGTTATAAGCTAGTCTCGCCGAGGTTATTAGTGAGTGTCGGACTGCAGAGGGCACTCTGACAACATGTATGCAGTTACCAGAACGTGGACCAGATTTGTGTGAAAATTTAATTTGGTCCATAAGCGAATCAAGCGATAAGCCTGTGTCATCTTTAGTTTGGTTATGTATTGCAGTGACGATTTCTTCAAGGGGAAAATCTTGCGGCAGGTCATAAATTGCGACACGAGGAAGTTTGTGCAGCGCGATTTTGGCAACGAGACCAGAATTGGTGAGTTCAGGCGCATTAGTAAGTTTTATTGCCTCAACCTTGGTACTCGGGTGGACTAGTACTCCACCATTCTTCATCTCACGTATAACCAGTCACCGTGATCCCAGTGAAGCTGGAGTAGCAGATTTTTTCAGCAAGTCAAGTGTAGACTTGGACGACATTTGGGAATCTTTGGGGTGCACTAGTACAGTAGGTCTGGCCGGAAGAGCAGGAGCATTATTTCTTGTGATTGGAGGATATTTATTTTGACTTTTCTTGGCGACAATAGAGCTCCACGTAATTTCATTTTCTAACGCTTTGGGAATATTATCACTTTTCTCATTTTTCGATGTCGATAATAATGCATTGTCGATTTTTTCCAAGAGGCATTTATTTTCTAATAATAGGGCTTCCAAAGTTTTTTCGAATACAGAAAATTTATTATTGATTGATTGTAGAATATCAGATTTCATTTCAGATATTTTAATGTCAATTATAGACACAAATGTTTCTAATTTAGAGTCCATGATATTGAAGTTATTATTGTCTGTGATAGGAACGTTGGTATCAATAGAATCTATGGTAGACTTTGAAGTGACAGCTGTCAGTTTCGCGGTTTTTACATTTCTTGTGTTCTTCAGTGCCGAACATGCTGAATCAGCTTTACAAGTTATGCAGCACCAGGTTTCAAGTTGTATGGGCGTCATTCTTTTAAATTTTTGTAGATTAACACCTCCACAATTATAATGAAAAGTGTTCAAGCACTTCAAACATTTTATAAGATCAACCTTGGGTACTACGTCAGTGCATTCTTTACATTTATCTGCCATAATGTGTGTTGATTTAGACAAAAGTGAGACAATGGATAGTGATTATGGTATTAAGGATCACTTTATATGATGAGATATTTAAATAATAGTGTTTATTTACCTTCCTGTAGGTAGGTTGATTACAGGTTAGATTTTCGATATAAATATGCCGATGTCACTGTGATTTTTATATTATTGCATTCAACACTTTTCTATTTGTTTATTAGCCGCATGATTTTGACACTTTTCTGGGTTTGATTTCTCGCGGGGTAGACTTAAATATCATTAATTGATTTTAATGTTTATTTAAACTGGGCTAGAACATTAAACGTACGACTGATCACCCTACCTTTATGTAAAATATGATATTTTTTTAAGTACCTTATGCACCACTGGGTGCGGAACAAAGTTCAGGATATGCTACATTTGTCGTATTTACGCAGTGTTTTATTTATTATTGAAACATGCGGAATATTATTTGTAAGTTTATATTAAAAATCGTGGCATTAATTATTTTCTCTTTCTTCTTTTAAATAAACATTTCTAAAAGATTATGCTTTAAGAGAATACTTAACTTCTTTGCATTAGTTTATTCAGTAAGATTTCTCCGGATTCCTAAACGGAACTGGCAGAATTTCCTGGAACATTTGCTACATATTAAAAATAAATGCTTTTCTCGGTATAAAGGATTCAAGGATTGTTCCTTACTAAAGATCACTGAAAACTGTGTTAGTAGTTACAATGGAAAATCGCAAAGTGAAAAAAGTTGTATGATGTTAAAACACGTGTACGTTCAGGTTCATAGTACAAAAATCTACATTAAAATAATTAGACTTACCCCTTACCAACAATATATTAGGCTTTTTCTCCCTACGATCATCTTGTACAAAACGCATGCGAATGTAATAATCAAACCAAGAATATATAGAGAATTGAAAAAAAAACATTGAAGCTGGTTGAATAAATAATAAGATTCTTGTTTGAAATATAAAAAAATTCTTATAAATTCATTGTTTATCATTTGTCAAAGTCAAAATCATTCCGACTGTTGTGTTGATTTGATTATCGACTATTTTCATTGAAGTGCTATTATCTCAGTTTTATTTTTCAATGGCTGGCTGTTTTCTGCATAACTACGTTAAATTACGTTTCATATTTTCCTTTTCTTTTTTTTAAACTTCAGTTATAAAAAAGACAGTGGGTTAAATTTGTACCGTTATAGAATTTCAATTTTATAATTTATTGTTTTTTTTATTTATTTTTTTGATTGGAAAATTTATTTATTAACCGTTACGGATTATTGCATTCATTTTACAAAAATATTATATACATTTTTTATTCACACTATGTTTTTTAAAATAATATTTTTTCCATCTTCCGAAAAGTTGGTCAGAGTCTTTTGTTTAGTTTTGTCTGGTAGTTTATTGTAAAATTTCAATCCCTGGTTTATTGATCTCGATTGTCCTTGTGTTGTTTTAGAAAGTTGTGTATGATATTTTTGTGGTATTCTAGTATTATGTCTATGTTTACTACAATTTTTTACAAGTTTTAATTCTTCGTCTACAATTACATTAGTGGCTAATTTATGAAAAAAAATTAATGATTCTAGTTGAAAGAGATCAGTTATATTTAAAAGCTTAGTTTGTTAAAAAAGTTATCTAGTGCTGTTAGACAGGGAAGGTCATATACAAACGTTAATATTTTATTTTGTTGTCTGTTTATGTCATTTTGATATCCTGTTCCCCATAGTAGTTGCATATAACATATTTTAGTTTTTACAAAAGCTTCATACATTAGAATTTTTTTCATTTTTGGAAAAAAAAAATGACATGAAAAAAATACTCGGTAATGTCGCCACTTTGCTAATTAAATTGCTGATATGAATGTTCCATGTTAGTTGTCTATCTATTGTTAGTCTTAAATATTTAACGTGTTTATTTTAGTTAGTCGTTCTATGACATTTTTTTCTAGATTCAAAATGAATAATATTGATTTTTTTAAAATTAAGTGTGAGTATGTCTGTGTTTGTCCATTTAGTCAACATAGGTTTTTGTTTATGTAATTGTTTGTTGATACATCTGTCTGATTTTTATAGAATAATCCAATGTCGTCGGCATACATAGTATTTTTTTCTTTAAAACTGTACAGTGATAAACCATTAATTTAAAAAATATATTATAGTGGACCCAAAATAGATCCTTGTGTAACTCCAAAATTTACTGTTTGTATTAGGTTTTTTTTCATTTTCATATGTATACTTCTTCCAATTTGCTAAGTATGATTTTAATAGCTTACATTCTTGAAATTTTACTCCTATATCATTTAATTTACAAAAGTAAACAAAAATTTAATACCTAAATTAAACATTAAAAATATATTTTTTTGAATCTTGCTTGCTTGCTATCATAATTATAATTATTGAAGTTCATAAAGAAGTGGCAATTTTACACAAGCAAACGAGTAACAGTTCTAGTTCATTTTATAAAATTAATCACTTAAAAATTACAGAAACTACTTTTATGTACCGAAAGTGTTTAATTATCTAATTGGCGGCCTCCGTGGTGTAGTGGTCAAGACGCTTGACTCACGCACGGAAGGTTCCGGGTTCGATTCCCGGTGAGAACACAAAAATTAAAAATGTGATTGTTCTCAAGCCTGGGTGCTCTGAGATGTAATTCACCACTGTAATTAGGCCTCCTGGCCTGGTGTGGTGCAAAAAAAAAATGTAAATGAAAATAAAAAAATGTTATCAAATTTATTTTTATTTATGAGATATATGAGTGATTTTCACCAGGACAAATTTGCACCGTCAGGGAGCAAAGGGTTAATATTTAACATTAATTTGGCGGCCTTTAACGCTTTCAAAAGGCGTCAAATTACTTCACGATTCTTTTTCATATTTTTCGCAAATTTATTCCACGAATTAAAGGTTAAATTAATTTTCTGAGCTGTCGCGTGTTTTTTCTATTTATACCTAAAATAAACTTTCAGAATCTATAAGAAATCTCGGAACAGCAGTTCATTATAAATAGCGCAGATTTTAATTAATTCCACCCGATGAAATAATCAATCGAATAACGACCGGAAAACTGTTTTTGCATGACCTTAAAAGTATTTTGAACGATATTTTTTCATCGCTATGAAAAATTTCATCAAAAGGACGTTCGAGTATGATCGTACCTCAACAAGACTGCGTGACTCCAACACTTCTCGCTTAAAAAACGCGCCGATAGTTGAAAAAGCATCATCAAAAAGTTTAGAATCACCATACATATACTCTTCCTCATACGAAATAAATTTTCTCCCTTGTTATAAACTGCCTGTATTTAACTGGTTAAACTGATCGGACTCGAGTAATAGATTGACTTTAACGCGACGTAATCACGCCATATTCCCATACATCTCGCTTTCCGTGTTTTCAACGTTTGAAGGCTGGTCTAACATACGACACGGAATCAAACCTAGTTTAGGCTACACGGGAGTAAATTCCAAACAAATCTACGGCCTTTTTACAAAAAACGCCGCATCATTTACAAGACGGCAGTATTACAATCTCAATTTTAATGAACCCTTCGAAAAATTTTATCATTTCAAGGAAGTGAGAACTGTAGTTCCGAGTCGAAACTGTATCACTTGTATTTACACTCTGTTTGCTAATTTGCTAACTTTTTGACTTAAAGTTCATTTTTTCGAACAGGATTTTGTGCGATGCTTCCATTCATGTCCCATAGCAATTCCGCGGTATAAATCTTATGTTTTCAGAACTATTATAATACGATGTAATATTCCGTGAAATACAACAAAAACGTACAATGAAACAGTTCGTTATATTTAAATTTCGTATTTGGGTTTAATTGAATATATAGGTAGAAATGGAATCCGTTTGTATGGTTAGTTAACAGGATTGAAACATGCAAGTGGAATCATTTTGTTGTTACCTTTCCTCAATAAAGTCTTCGTGGTTTTAAAACTAATAAACACAGACATTGTAGCCTAGACAATAGCGTGTTACATTACTAAAAAGCGTCATGGGACAGAAACAGGCGTTTTTTATATTAAAAAGTTATTAAGAGAAAACGTGGTCTAACTTTTCTTCGAACAAACATATTCCCGTATTTTCTCCCTGCATTTTGGCACTTAAACAGTAATTTTATCACAATAAATATTATATTTACTGTTGACGTGTTTTTTTTGTTTTGTTTTTTTATTAAATTGTTTCTTATGGGAGCTAGGACCATTCAAAAAGTCAGAAAAGCGTCCAGTCTTGTCTACCGTTTTTGGACGTATGATATATAAATGTTATCATTAATTTGTCAGGCCATTTCATATCAGGGTAGTAGATGACAGGATGTGAACCATCTTATAAATTGACCATTCAGCTTCACCTCTAATAATGACGAAACCTGCCCCAAAAATCTATGGGGGTGGAGGCTTTTCATATTTGATGTGACTGTCCGACTGTGTTTTTATGGAGTACATTCACTAATGTACACTTTATTAGCAATTTAGAAAAAATCTAACTGAAACTGTTATTGACAAAAATAGAGGAAGAAAAACAGTTAGCCGTGAAAGAGACTTCGCTTTTTAGAGACGCAGAATCTGTCACGGCAACGAGTTCTCGAATCCGATTTGAGTCCAGACTAGCGTAAAAATTGAACGCACGTACACGCCAGAGTAGTGAGATGAACGCGCGAAAGGTATGCTTTGTGGAGAGGGTGGAGACGGCGGAGAGGGTATGCTGGCCAACCGGTGAATGGGAAACCCCCGAACAAATGTGAGAAAGAACGTCACGCGCTAACAGACAACATTACTTTATGAAGCGTATCGTAACAAATTTTTCAAAATGGAAAAGGTACCGACAGAGAAAATTTAATCTTTTTTATAAAATAATGACATCGGTTCAGTTTAGGGGTACGGGAAACGGGACCACAAAACGTTGGTTTTATCAGTTTCAGTCAAGCACAAGTCTTTTTTGCATAATATCAGCGAGGCATTTGCAAAAGAGTGACAGACAAATGACTCGTTTGCTTGAATGTCTTTGAACATATTCTTATCTTTGAAAATGTATGCTGACTGTTTTAAAAGTTTAGTTTGTATTTGTACTGTTCTTGTATTCCTTATAAATTTAATGGAAAAAAAAAAAAATTTCTTATCAAATAAATAAAAAGTATTTGAGTGTTTCAATAAATCAGTGTAAAACATTTGGATTTAATAAAAATAAAAATATGTTTTTTTAAAAAACCAACAAATCTTCTCTGTTTTATTAAAATGTATTAAAGTAACGTAATAAAGTAAGTTTTATCAAGTTTTCAGGAGATTTCAACAGAAAAAAAGAATAATTTTATCGGTGGTAGATTTTCGAAATATCTCATTTAAAAGCTTCTCTATATTAATTTGTTTCAGGTGTTTCTATTTTAAGAAATAATTAAATGTAGTTCGTCACCAAAACGGATGTTTACGAATCGTATGAAATTAAGTAGCAAACACATTTAACATTCCTAACATTCCTCGCACTTGATTAAATACGTTTTGATTGGTAAAATTAACGTGTTTTATGTACAACTCACACGCGACTATTGGCATCTTCGTTTATATTTTTATCGACTCCGGAGGTATTTCTTTAATCAATTAAATTATAACACACTGCTTGTATATTACTTTTCCATCAAAAGTTTTAATTCAGAAAAACGTATCAAAAATTCCAGCAGCGCTTTTTCAATTCTATCGATTTTGACACCTTTTTAGCACGTTTCGAGTATCTTAATGTCTTATTTCTAGTTTAAAAATAGTTTTTTTACATTTTTAAACGGGAGAGGTCAAATTGTGGTACTGGCAAACGAGGCATCTAAATTAAATATACTAAACACAGGAGAAACACCCCAAGATGTCCCTCATTTGTTGATGCACTGTCCTTATTTTCAGCTCAGAGCGAATGCAGCTGGAAGCGCGATGTAGCAGTCTGGATGAGGACCTAGAAGATATCGTAACAGTGATAAATCATAAGGACTTATCACATGAGGTAAAGTCATACATGGTAAAAATAGTAAAGGTGATTGTTGAAATAAATAAAAATAGGACACAAAATGCCGAATGCTCTCAAAGTGGAACGGAAGATCTGTTGATGCTTGTCAATAGTCCGGCTTCTCCTGTATGAGTTTCTACCCCTAGATTCTCACACTATTTTAATCAGAGAAATAAGAAGAAACATACCTTTTGGACTTAATATAAGCCTTGTACATAATAAGCAAGACAAAAAAATAAAACTCCTTTGTAAAAAAAAAAAAGGCACAAGAGTTCCTCAGGGCAGTTAACTATCTCTAATTCAATTCAATTCATTTATTTAAATTTAACACATACATTACAAACAAACATTTAAAACAAACATATTATAAAAAAGAAAAAATACATGAAAGAGATTCATGTCAAAGTAGTAGGAGAATCCTGCTCCGGAAAACCCCATCGGATACATGGAACAGATCAATATCCAGATCGATGTTGTTCAGCATAGCGGTAGCTCTTCCAACAGGCATAAGCAACGGCAGGTTGGTCCTGTATATTGAAATATGAAACAATCTATGCTGACGCTGTCTGAGTTAATTATCAGGAACATACAAACCAATGCTCATCATAATCTCAGGATTATCGACAATACCGCGCAACAATCGATAAAAAATTGTAGTCAAATACACATTCCTTCTAGTCTCTAAACTGTTGTAGCCAAGCATACCCTGGAGAAACTCGGTTGGATAGAGCCAAGGATAAAACCCGCACTCTCTCATGAAGAGATATCTCAGAAACTTCTTTTGGATTTTTTCTATCATAAGAGAGTACTTCAGTTCATGTGGCCCCCAAATCATCGAGCCACTTTCGAGTCTACTTCGCACCAAAGAGTTGTAAAGAGTTCTCAGTACGCGGGTATTTTCAAAAACCCTGGCAGTACGCAGAACGAATCCCAACATCTTCAATGCATTACCACTGATTGTCTCTATATAATCTTCATAAATACAATAGCTTTGCATTTTTAATGTTCGTATAACTCCTATGCTGATTTGTTTTTGACTACTTTATTGACTCTTAATATCTGTTTTTAAATTTGTTTCACATTACAATATGCTACCGTACCGGGACTGTAAATGTGACGTAAGACTGAAAACTTTACTTTCATATAGCAAAAGATTAAGATTTTTTTATATGTCCACTGAAGTGTGCTGTACAACATTAGTGATAGATTATGATAACGATGATGAAAAGATTTATCAAAAATGCAATGCTGTTAACAAAAAAAAACTGTTTAGTATTTGACAGTTACCTACTCTATTCGTTTATACGAATTTGTCACGGATAAATAAATCTTTTTAAAATTGTCAACTGAATGTGATATACAAGTGAAAGTTATTCCTTTGTTTCTATAAAAAAATAAGGTTTACTTAGAGTATTTTCTAAATTGACAGGTGACATCATCCGGAGTAGGGTGTGAAGTGTAAATGACCCAGACAGTACATTTAACTATTTTTATAGACTTTCTAGGAAAAAAGCAAAATAAAGTATTACGAGAACTGTTATTTTAGATTTTTTTTAAAAAATTTGTATGTAGGCAAGTTAATAAAATTCAATAAATATAAAGGATGTTTTCCAAAACGGAACACGAGAGTCTATACATCTTCATGAATTATGACCTGTCGAGAATGTTTGACGATCAGAAGCATGGAGAAAATATGAACTAAAATTTAATTAACAAATTACAACAGGGATGAAGTAAATACCTTAAATAAGGAAATATGGAAGTCTAGGCATTTACAGGGCATATGACCTGTCGTTGGTTTAAGTGGTTACTTTACACAATGTGTAGTGAAATCCAGTATTATGTCTACAAACATTTGGACAAACTCAAATATTGTAATGAAACTAACTGGTTCAAGGAGAAGTTTAAAAATTGGAATTTTTTTTTCAGGCGTTGCCTAGTATGTGAAATAATTCAGTCAGGTGAATTTTTTTACAACAATAAAGGGTTCAGCTCTTTAATTTCACTAAAATCAACAAATGGAAAAATTGAAGAAATATGGATGTTCAAACATAGGAAAAATGGAAAATGTTACACAATGTGTAAAGTGGCCACTCAAACCAGCCAAAGACAAGTCATAAGCCCTGTAAAGCCTGGACTTCCATATTTCCTTTTTTGAGGTATTCTTCATCCATGTTGTAATTTGTTGATTTTAATGACTCCCAAGGGGGTGAAATCCAGTCTTTTGGATACAAATATTTGGACAAACTCAAATATTGTAATAAAATTTATTTAATTACTTTGAACCGGATTATGGTCCCGTGGCTAGTATTATGGACTCGTGTTTCAGAGGACCGAGATTCAAAAACCGATCTACAACAACTAGATTTTTATTTTCTAATGAGTTATTTAAAACTCATAGAAATGCCCCAAAAATTGAAAATTTTCGGTTAATCTTATTATAAATATTGTCGCTTTTGCCTACCATGTTTGAGGCGGGGTGGATGTGAATTTTTTTTTTTTTGAGGTGGTTAACTAAAAATATTTAACTTTCTCTGGACGGACTCTTGAAACGTAAGACCGGTCGATCGCCTCACATTTTATGTAGCAAAAATGATCCAGATTCGTTGCAATTGGAGTACTAGAGGACTCAAAACAGTTGCGCCGTGGTGCAAATGGCTCTTTGTTAATTAATGATCTCAAGAATATTAATCTATTAGCAAGAGTGGTAGTTCTAATCAACGAGCCTCTAATAGCCACGTAAGTGCATGCATAAATGCAGGAACGCGCGCAAGTACATCCTTGCAGCTCGCCCACCGCGTGACATGTGACAATGTTCGCACTGGCACACTGCACCCTCGCCTCCACCAGTAGACGTTGCTGGGGCACGTAATGGCAATAGTAATCACTGCGATACACCTGCTACGACTGATTGGCCAAGGCGGCTACTAATCTGAACCGGGGCGGTAATAACAGCAATCGTGGTACTGCACTACGAGGGAGCCATTTTATCTGCATCATCGGTATGTAATTTTTCAAATATTCAATTTACCAGTATGTATGCGGAATATTGTAATACGGTGGCCGAAGCATTAATCCGGTTTGATTTTGTGTTAAAAAAGCGCGAATAAGCCGCAAGGCGGAATCGGGTGTCCATTATTTTTGCTCTGAAATATCCAAAAATTCGTGATCATAGCAAAACAGGTCTTATTAAACTAGTACTAGTACTACTACTACTACTACTACCATCACGCCATTTCCCCGTAGCTAGTAGGCAGAGAGAATGGACCGCCTCACACGTCTATCCTGGCATACATTTCTAGCTTCCTCCACATTCATACATCTTGTCATACATGCCCTTCGTTTCTGTCTGCTTTTGACATGACCACACTTAATATTTTGGTTTATCTGATCATGCCACGTCTTCCTTGGTCGTCCTCGTCTCACGTTGCCATTCATTTTTGCCATATATACTTGTTTTACCATTCTTTTGTCGTCCATTCGTTCTACGTGACCAAACCATCTTAGATACCCTTTCTTAATCTTATTAATTATACTTGACTCAGATTTACACTCTCGCCTGATTTCAACTAGCGTGCCTGTCAAAAACCAACTTCACGTCTTAAATGGCTGAAAATTGACACATTAATACCAATGTTTCTTTTATTAATACCAGTACATATGTTTATAATACACAACGTGAAAACCTGTTTTAAAATATAAGAAACACTTTAAGTAAACATAGATGGATATTTTCAAAATCACTCAAAAACTTGTCTTAAACGATATCTTTCAAGTACCAATAATTTTTAATATCATCATCATCATTCCATTTCCACACATTTCTAGTATACCCACGAACAGGCTATGCCTTTGTGGGATTCTTTTGTTTACTATTTTTACTGTTAATATGTATTTTATTTCTATGTTATTATCCTTTATTTTTTAATAATCCTTTTTATTTTACTCAGTAAAAAAAATAAAAAATAATAATTAATGGTATAATAGGTATAAATACATTCTAATAAACTGCTTTAATAACATATAATGAAAACTAAATTTTGGTCTATTTACAATTTTTTTTTTTTTGTGACTATTGGTGTTCACATATAATTGGTAAAAGATGTTTAGTGTTATCATTTTTTATTTTATAAATTGTATTTATATTATGATATCTTTTACTGTTTGTGAACTGAAAATAAATAAATAAATGGTGCATAGTGCATTGGTACACCAATCGCAGTTTATCTTGATTATTTTTGTTACATGAAGGTAAGATAATTAGTCTTTCGCTTCAGGAACCAGTCCAGGGACTATGAAATATTCATGTGTAAAAACACCCTTTTAAATAAATATTTCATGTCAACCATGTCGGGAATCGAACTCGAGACCTCTTGCATGCCTGGCAAACGCGCTGACTATTACATCACAAGGCCGCCATTATTAATATTGAATGCGTATTCCAAATAGCGGCCGTCACGAATGTTTTCCAAGTTTGCAAAAAAATATAAATTTGCAACTGCTACCAAAATGGGAATAAAATAGCAATAAAAGTTTATTTTATTTATTCATTTTACAAACATAAGTTTATTGTACATTATTTGATACAAAAGTCCCAACTCAATGGCACTAAAAGTCTTGTGTTGAGATGGGACGAGTAATTAGTTGACACAAACACATGAGTATATTACCACAAATATAGGATCAGAAACATAAAAAATATTTTTTTAAAACATGTTTATGGCACATAAATATGGTAAACAGTAAACTCAAACATTAGGAAAAATCATCAAGAGTTTTCTACTCAAATCCCTCCTACTATGGAAAATCCAAGTTATAACAACTCGAGTGAGAATTAGTACACAATTGGTAGCAAAAATAAAAACAACAAATGGCCAAAAGTCGCATACTCGTATATACCTTGGTCTAAAATATATTCAATTGAACAAAACCTTCAAAATTTAAGCGGGAAATAACAAAATTTTTCATCCAGTAACAACATTTGTAACATTTATATCCATGCAACATTTATAATTTATCTTTTGGTAACACAGCGATGTTATATTCCAAATATTATGTGTGCATTTATAGTACATAATAAAAAAAATAGTTTTATGTCAAAAAAATCATTTTTTTTGATGCACCATAACAGGCCAGGAAGCCCAAGTACAGTGGTAAATTACATGACAAAACACCCAGACTTGAGGATAATCATATTTAATTTTTGTGGTCTCACTGGGAATCAAACCCGTAACCTTTCGTGGGAGTCAACCGTCTTGAGCACTACACCACGGAGGCCGCTAAATGTATTCCATATAACCAAATCGTGTACATTTATATACCTTATAGCTTTTACCCGCGACTTCGCTCACGTGGTAATTAAGATAGTTAATTGGTTTTGTCGTTTAGCAATAATGATTTCTCTGATGGAGCGATATATTTTTTCGGAAAAGAAAGTAGCTTGTATCGATTGCCGGTCCTCAAACTATTGCATTAAAAAACTGCGACGATCAGTTGGTCCATGGCGACGTTGCATCGTTATTCTGTTCACAAATTCAAAAAGCAAACCAAACTTAAAAGCAATTGTAGAAATTTCTAGAATTAATTTCAAATTCATTCATTTTAACAGTCCACGTTGCTGCCCACTATTATTGAAATAATGATGTTCATTGTTGATGTATATGTCCTTTTTTGCAATATTTTTTTATTTGTAATAAAAAATAGTTTGCTATTTTACTTCTCACCTCTCCGGATATACTTATAGAAAAAATTATGTCAATCAGTCGCTTCGTTGAGACGTGAAGGAAACCCAAAGAATAAAACAAACACACTTTCACATTTATAATATTAGTGTGAAAGTATGGATGAAGTACTGATTTCGCTATATTCACTTGATACTATGTGCGTCTTTAATATTATCATCACAAACCAGATCCATCTACGTTAAACCATTACTGGCTTTAACAACATAAAACACACGTCAGGGATCTCATATTTTTATACCCGTCATAAAACCAACCAAGGGCGTAAGTCTAACCTGTTGAAACTGCTAGTTCTATTGTGTTTGATGACGTCACGTAATTTTCACATGCGTAAAAAGATAAAATGCCCCACAAGATGGAGTTGGCCTCTTTTATGCGCTTCTTCTGATTATCTGCGACTTACTTTCTTATATGCTGATGACTTGATCATAAACCGGAACGAAAGTGTGGTTACATTATTATGGCAGTAAGAGTTTGACAAAATTAAAAAATAAATAAAATGAGTTGTTATTAACCCCAAGAAAATGATTATGTATAGTTTGAAATCATTTCTGTACGACTAAACATTGTTAAATAACTGACAAAACCAAATATTTAACCTGCTATATTACGATAAAATATCTGGCCAGGAACCTTTCAGCAACAGCTCAATATTACAAAAGCATTATACTTCTTAATAGCAAGAGTATTTGCTTCACAAATAAAGTTTCAATGTGAAAGATGTCGATCTCCAAAGTGACCACGTTCAGCTGCCTGACTGCTCTATCAATCGGCACGACCAGCGGCAGGTTGGTTCTGGAAGCCAGAAGTAAAACAGTATGTGCTGTTCCTTTTGAAGATATCCATTCTACACATAAAAATCAGTGTTCTCCAAAATGGCCGAGCTCTCGATACAACTTCTTACCAGCCTGAAAAAAAATATCAGATTGGTACGTTAGCCTGCTATGCCCGAAGTCTCTAGTTTGGCTTTAGACAGGATTAAGATATAATACTTGTTTGATACGTGTCATTGCAACGCAGTATTTTAAAACATATATTTTTTTAACACTGACACGCTAAAGAAATTAAATTACAAATAACTCATTGCGAAACATTTATTTGCATGTTGACACAGCCAAGGAAATATACGTCTTCGGAAACAGTGTGTGGTATGTAGCTACTGTTTTTTGTAGTCTTTGGTTTTGTGCCTGAAGCGTGAAACTGATCACCTCGCCTTTGCGTCATATGCTACAAATGATTGCAGAAATTTCGCAATTGATGTTCCAATACCGAATCCTATTAACCCTGAAAAAATATATCATTTTCTCCTCGGTGAATAAAGTTGTTTGAAATCATGTTTTACGAATAAAAAATAAATCACCTTGCCTAAATTTCGTTTGAGTGAAGTTCATATCTTTATTTTTATAAATCTTCTATACGTGTGATGTAACTGAACTCCTAAACGCCATAACCGATTTACGTGCGGTTTTCATCGAACTGTAGATATTTGCGCTGCGCATGTTCGTAAATATTAAACATTTCAATCCAATCTGTAAAAAAAAGTTTGAAGCATAAATCTTTCTTTCATTGACCTACCAGGGTTACGTTCGATGAAAATTAATATACAAAAAAATGGAAAGATGTTTTTTTGTATTTAAAAAAGTTTGTTTATGAATGTTTACGAAAACTATTCGCTTTTTATGGATCCCAATTCGATTATTTCCTTTTATTCTGTTTTTAATTTCTGTCTGTCGGATCCACTAGTATACTACATATATTTTTTAAAAGACTAACCCGCTAAGCCTTAATTTTAGAAGCTCGTCAGCTAGTGAGAAGGAGAGGAAATGAAAGAAAATTACAAAAATACACCACAACATTATCTTTATAATTTCTTTTCCTCACCTAATGGTGCATAAGTCATAATCGCAGAGCATTTTGATCATTTTTGTTACATAAAGGTAAGATGAACAGTCTTACATTTCATGTTAATCCAGGGACTATGAAATATTGTGTAAAAACACCTCTTTCAATAAATATTTTACATCAACCATGTCAAGAATCGAACCCGAAACCTCTTGCATGGCTGGCAAACGCGCTGACGATTACACCACGAGGCTGATACCACAATATTATACTCAGACCAATTGAGAAAAAATCTTTCTGGGATTTTTTTGTTGCAACTGGTGGGAATCGAACCCGCGACTCCAGTTTCACGGTTAACCATCTAACCAACTGCCTTGATCGAAGCACTGTTTTCTCGAGCTGAACCTCTGCGTCTGATTCCATATAATATGTAAGTACGTGTGGTGAACCAAACGAGGTAGTTTTTTTCAATATAACTGTACTATTTGACTAGACCACTTTTTACAATTATTTTAACGCTTCTGTGATTATATTTAAAGATTTAGATTTCAAAAATCTATTTTAATAATGTTTTCGCATATTTTTTTTTATGAGGTACAAGAAAAATAATTAACGGTAGCTTTTTCTACCGTAAGTTATTGAAAATAAATTATTTTTAATAAATATTATATATATCTCGTTAGAAAATTTAGAACGAGAAAAAGGAAATATTTCATTATATAGGTATAAAATAAAAAATGGTTTTTCTTTGTTTATAATTAAAAAAATATTATGCAACTCATTCGTTTTATTTTATACAAAGTATATTTATATTAAATATACATATATTTCTTAAACAATTATTAAAGGTTATTTTTTTATATTTTTTCAAATGAATTTATTTTTAAAAATCTGTCGACGTTTTCAAGTAATATTGAAATTATGAATCTATGCTCAATAGGAACATTGAACGATAAAATTGACCGTGTAAAAAATGATTTATCAAAAATCGTAACAACGTCTTCTAACGTATTTTCTACGACGTAAATAGGGTTCAAAAAGAGGATTTTGAGTATTTGCAAATTAATTCCATTGACAATATTCACCCTATTTTCGTAGAAAAATGTATTATGGCGTCAGATACTGAAGAACAAAATACACCCCGACCGCAGTATAAAAACTCCTCCGCTGACGTCGGTACTTCCGCCTTCCTTAATAATGTCAAATCGCAAATCAGATAAGCCCCGAACCTCGGTGATATTTTTTGCCCAAACTCCCTTAAGCACCAACCCCTAAACTGTTCGTCTTAATTTGAGGATACGCCAGCATGAATATAAAAATTCCTCCGAGACTCCTGGTCACCAAATTAAATTACAACCTGTCTTAACTGCCGTCCAAATTTTGCAATTTATTTTAATTCACATACACATTATCAGACTCCGCAACCCTCTGGTAATATAACTTACAATACTGTTCCCAAATAAATAATTAACAGTCATTCACCAGAATGTAATAAAAAACGCCATTTTACGAAGTTTATTATTTGTAAACAGATTCATAGACACTTTTAACTGGCGGTCAACAACCTCAACGTAACTATTCTTTTCTTAAAATTCAGAGACTCATATATAATAAAAACATCACTTTGAATTATTTCAACATAAGTGAAATCACCGATGATTGAACAGGTATGGATGGTTGATAGAGTATTTATGTATACATTGATTGATATCTCAAATCTTCAATTTTAAAATGCCAATAAAAATAAATGCAAGAACTTAGGTGAAAACTCTCAAAAATACCTTTCTTACCATGCTCCGTGTGTCCGTCACCTACATTTTATTAAAAAAATATTTCAAAATCCCAGGTCGAATGAATAAAAGAATACTCTTATTAGACTAAAACCATTTAAATTTAATTAATTTTTCACCGTAATGTAATCAAACATTGAGAATATTTTGATTATCTGTAGCCGCTTGTTTACACATATATACTTGTATATTTATATTATTCACACAAAATTCACGCACGGCGTCCTAAATAAATAAAACCAATGTATTTATTCATTTATCTGTCAGTTCGGATATAAAAGTCGGGCTGAGAGCACGTTGCGCTGATTTGAATTGTAAAAACTTTGTTAAATATAAGATGGTATATGGGACCGTGAAACAACATAAAATACGAAATGTCGGCGGTCGGCTAGTTTGTGTCTTGGCCCTTAAATTACACGATTTTTAAGCTTTGAGGACATGGCTACGCATAAAATAGTATTAAAAAAGATATCAGTAATTTATTTAAGTATTTAAATCGAACATAGCAAAGATATTGTGAATCACGTCAAGAAAAGTATAAAGAAATCTCGCCAAAAGCAGAACACTCGAGAATCGCTGTTTAAAAAACAGTTTGGGGATGCATAATATATGTCGAAAACGCCAATAATACAAATTTCAATTTTCAATTATTTTCCAACATTTTTTTCCGAATTTTTTTGGTACAGTTTATTTTTTATTTTTTTCGTCTATAAGTTAATTATATTAACAAATTACAACAGGGATGGAGAATACCTGAAAGAAGGGAATATGAAAGACAAGCCATTTACAGGGCATATGACCTGTCATTGGCTGTTAGTTTGAACTATCTTCTTCTATCCACTTCAACTTACTAATGTTAGAGACGCGCCCCTTCTTTGTTTACATTAAAGTCAAGATTGAAATATCACTATCTAAATATTTATATTGTTCCTTTATCATTCTTCTTTCCTTCCCATCCCCTCTCCCCTCTTCATAGTATAGTGTTAACTTTTTTTCCATGTGTTTCTTTTTGTTAATACTTACTTTTAATTTTTGTTTAAAATTGTAAGATTCAATATGTCCATGTATTTATAATTTTCTTAAACTGTACGGTTTGGGTAGGTAGGAAGAAATTGCCTTAAGGCAATGTGCCCGCCCTTATATGTATATATATTGTATATGTTTATAAAGCGTCAAATAAAATAAACTATGTTTGAACATTCATATTTTTTTAATACTTCCATTTGTTGATTTTGTTGAAGTTAAAGAGCTGTAACCTTTATTATTATGAAGAGATTCATCTGACTGAATTATTTCACATACTAAGCAACGCCTGAAAACAATTTCCCAACTTCTTTTTATTCTTCATTATATTGCATTAAAATCATTTTTCATAAAAAAACCTAAAAACATATATGATATTACGTAATGTATTGGCCTCGTAGTCTAATGGTCAGTGCGTTTGCCTTTTATGCAGGAGGTCTTAGGTTCGATCCCCTGTCGGTTGACATTAATTATTTAATAAGAAACGATGTTTCGACACCAGGGCCTCGGTTACGATGGAAAGATAAACAAGTGATACCTTCACCTTGACGGTATAGTTGAAGATAAATTCTCTGTGGCGATTACGAAGATACACCGCTGACCCTCCACCTCATCTTTTGGGTAAGTACATCGATATGAACACGATACACATATCTACAAACTAAAATGACATAGCTTAATAAAACATCATAGTTGAAAATAAAAGTCTCCCGACCGGCTACTAAGATACACTACTGATCCATCCACCATTAAATTTTGATGTAAGTACATCGGTCAATACCGACGGGTCTAAAACCTAAAACCCCTCGATACGTTTATCTACCCATTAAAGGTGAAAAAAAAATTCTTTCACTGAGCAATTTTTTCTTTAATAACGATTAATTTAAAATTTTAATCGTTTAGACGTTGGCGCTTTTTTCCTTAAAAACCCTTTTAAAATACAAAAGAGAAATAAATCATCTTTCAAATGTCACGGAGACGGGATAAAATTTTGACATTTAGTACAGCGCCACTAGCGGTGAAGTTATTTAAAATATAAATGACAACTATTTCTAGTCTGGAAGTCTAGGCATTTACAGGACTTATGACCTGTCGTTGGTTAGTTTAATTGGCAATTTTACACACTATGTAACATTCACAATTCTGCCCATGTTTAAACATCCACATTTTCTCAACTCTTCCATCTGTTGACTTTTGTGAAGTAAAGGAGCTAAAACCTTTATTATGCATTTATTAAACCTTTATTATTATTCCAAATTCCCTTCTCAACAATGTTTTCCCTCACTGTTTAAATAAATATAAATATGAATAACTCCCTAGGGAGGAAATCCAGCCAGTCTGCACGCATTTGGACATACTCAAACATTGTTGAATAATGTCCTCCTTAAAGCAGGTTTCTCTAGTGACGATGACTCTAAAATTAATATAGTTTATCAACAATTTGTATAATTCTAAAATTCTTAACATGGGTCCTTATTTCACACTAGCTGCTCAATCACAAATAACTATCGACGTGCTAATAAACGACGTGATAACAATTTCTCACCATGGTTATTTATCGTTTTCGCAATCACAATGAAACATCCGTGAACACCCTATATTAAATGTGAAAATATTTGCGTTTTCCTACGTATAATCCTGCTGCGCAATCACATATTTGAATTTCACCGATGTAAATTTAAAATATTCCAAAACTGCTATTTTAATTTATTCATTTTTATTTATTATTTATTTTGTTTACTCAGGAAAACTACAGCCATACAAAAAAAATATTCACAACATTATAAAAAAAACATAAAATAAAGCCAAGTCAGTTTTCCACATAAATACAATTATAAAAATCCAGTTCAGTATTATTATTTATTATGCTTTTTATTGCATTTAACAGACGGTTGGTGAGCCAAATGTCAAAAAAGCTGTCGTCATAGTAATTGTAATTTAATTTTCACTTTTTTGTATAAGTACATAATATTTTGATTTTTCGCTAGTGAATTGTATTTATTTACGGGGAAAACAAAAAACAAACCGACACATATTTATAAATGTATATATATATCACTTTGTCATTCCTATACGTATACATGGGAGTTAACATTTAGTGATGCTACAAAAAGTATAACAATAGTTAATAACTGGTTGGAAAATAATTTGCTTAGTTTAAATCAAGAAAAAAACATATATTTGCCCTTTCAAATCTCTAATAAGACTGGCCCTTCACAAAATTTGTCAATTAAAATACACGATTTAAATTGTAATATAGATATCTGTAATAAGTGTTACAAAATTAGCTCAGGTGAAAGTTATAAATATCTGGGTATCCACATAGATTATAGGCTAAAATGGGAAACACATATAGCTAAATTAACAGACAAAATCAGATATTTATCTTACGTTTTCCAAAGATTAAAAAATATTTTAACTTATGAAAAATTCAAAATGCTGTATTACGCTCTAATTCAGTCTTCTGTTACATACGGCATAATTGGATGGGGTGGAGTTTTGGACGCACATAGTCACCCTGTAGAAATCGCACAGAAGAGTATAGTTAAGATAATGTACAAAAAGCATAGACTATTTCCTAGTAACGAATTGTACATAGAGAGCGGACTCCTTAATTTAAAAAAGTTATATTTATTACAATGCTTAAAATATGTACACAAAAATAGGGAATTGTTTGGCAATAATTTAAATAGGACTAGTAGCAGATCAGAAAGTGTACTGTCGGTTCCAGGATGCAGAAAGTTCGCACAGAGACACTCTTTCCATGTTGGTCCAAGATCTTTTAATCTCCTACCCAAGGAAATACAAAATATAGAATCCCTTCCAAAGTTTAAAGCGGCTTTGAGGACTTGGATCAGCATGGAAAATACAGATATACACCTATTGTGAAAGAGTCGTACAAGAGCATATTCAAAACTTTGATGTCTTAATTACATTGTTTATGTCATTTTCCTGTTATTTCTGTATGATTTTTAATGGCATTGTCATATTTGTGTTTGTATACCAAAAAATTCACCAAAAACAATAAAAAAGGAATGGCCCACGCTCAGACGTTTAAGTCTTTGTAGGCATTTTTTCCAAATTTAAGGCTATGTATTTTTTCTCTTTTTCTCTTCTAATGTTTAATAAATATAATGAGTAAAATATGTAATTTAATACATGCATAATATGTAACAGTATGGAAAAATAAACAAAAAAAAAAAATATATATATATTATGTATGTACACTACAATAATAATGAAAAATTTAAAATTAATGATGGAATAATTTAACCGGGATGTGGTCCCGTGGTAGTATTGTGAACTCACGGACCAAAGGTCCCAGGTTCAAATCCCACTCTACCACAAGTCGACTTCTATTTTTCCAGCACAGGTTATTTACGAGTTTTAGGAAATGGTATAAAATTTTTAATATGTAAGTAAATAAAAAGAGCTTAAATATGTCTCTATTTTTGAAAAAAACTAAAAAATGAGTCCATACAAAAAAGGAAACATTAAAAAAATAATAGCAACAGAAACGTTTTGGGATGATAAGTTTCCTTCTTTCGATTGTTTCCTGGAATACAGGATCCGTCAATTTCAGGCAAGAGTCAGAAAAACAAGGAACGTTTTGATTCTTGGTCATGATTATGGTAAAAACTGGTCGAACTTGTTAAGATTTCCTGAAAGATTTCTGCTGCATATAACATAAGATTCAGTTTTGTGTATTGAAAATGCGTAGATTGCACTCCTGTCCTTTTGCGTTCTTGAATTTTTTTTTACGAAAAGTATAGTTTTTTTATAAAAAAATAATTGTTTTTCTTTTTATTTTATAAGTCCACCCCTGTCTAGTTTTGAAAATCGTACTCATCTCATCTCATACTTTTCATCTTAATCTTTAGAAAAACAGCATGACAAATATATTTGACTTATTAACTCCATAGGTTTAAAATATATTAAATATATTAATTACCAAAATATTTTAAGGATAAAGTTGTCTTAAACAAAAATTGTCATGAATATGCTACTAGACAAAAGGATAAAATAAGACTACCATTATTGAAAAGAGCTGAGTCGCAAAATTGTTTGATGTATAAGGGTTTAAAAATGTATGATGAGATGCCTGAATGTATGAAGAATGAAAAGTGTCTGAAAGAATTTAAAAATAAATGTATAAGTTACTGTAAGGAAATGTAAATATATATAGATGATGTAAATGTACATAATAGTTTATATTAGTTTTAATATAAGCTAACTTAAGAAATAAAAAAAAAAAAAAAAAAAATAGGTTTGATTCAGTAATCACTGTAAAAATAAAAAGTAATAGAATTCGTTAGTTTTACCTTGATAAAGAGTGTTGCTTTGAAACCGATCAAAACGCAAAAAAAGTTTTTCTTACAAAAAGTTTTTATTTTACTTTTTAAAATACTGAAAATGAATGAAAATATTTAAAAATATCTTAATCTAGCCACCTACCACAGAATAAAGCCGAGCACTTTGTTCAATCACTTCACTGTTATCTAAAACATTCTGGGTTCGATTTTCGAATAATCCTTTTCTGAAATATAAATTTTTATATTTGATTTTTCAAAACAAGACTGGCAACCAAAGAGTAAAATCATGTTGTTGCAAATAATTAATTAGGGTACCAACCTGGCAATAAAGGTAAATATACATGGTTGTGAAATTTATAGGGCGAAACGAAGTCGGAATATATTTGTTTTATTGTAACTTACATTCTTGTGACAATATTTTACCTATTTTTCAGGGCTGATTGGTTTGTCATATTTGTAAAATGGAGACCTTGGTCGTGTACCTACTTGGAATAAAACGATACTTTTAACTGCACCTACCTTTCTCAAATTTTTAATCTATGATTTATACCTACGTCCGTCTTTAATCTCTGTCGAGAATTTCAAAGCTGCCCCACTTTCCATAAATTAGGAACCTATTTTTACAATCACGAACAAAATTAATATGAGCTTGTTATGACAAGTTGGCGGCATTAAATATACATTATTTTTTGTTATAATTGTTCCTTCGTGATAAAAGAAAATGAGCACCTATCGCGTAGTATTAATTTATGGTTTAATTTTACATCTCATAATGCTTTAATATTAAAAATTAAAACCTATCTTTGACAACAAACTTTATGATTTTCCTAAAAAATATTATGAAATTGTGAAAAATGGGATCTTATGATTATCAGTATTTCTTCAATCTGAACCCCACAGAAAAATATTTTTTTATTGACACAAATTATTGCCTTATATTCGTGGATTATTTTTAAGATAGTAATTTAAATGATCATTCGTACACTTGCATTGAATTAAATTGTGCATATTAGCTTAAATGCTTTTTCAATGTTTCAATGCAAGAAATTGTTCGTGTTTTTTTTTTTACAAACACATGTTTGTTGAAGAGGCATCGAAAGACCTAAAAATCGATGGTTGACGACACAAAAATTCTGAAAAAGGAAATTGAATGGAATAAATCGGCCGAGTAGTGTAGCGGTTGCTTTATTTGCTAAATGTGTTCGTGATTCCGGGTTTGATTCTTAGTAGGGTCAACGTATTTTATATTTTTAATGGTGGTTAAACACTGCTGTAATTCACAGAACCTTTCTTTCATGTAACAGATGATTGATATACGCTGCATTTAGTATTCAAATGTAATGCCATATGCACCAACAATGGATGCAAATAGTGGTATAACGATGATATCAATAAGTATTTTGTTTGAAGAATATTGACGTTACGTTGGTATACCGTCAAATTAAAAAAAAAAAAATTCATTAATAAATATAGTTACATGTTTATGTGTATCACGTGGATCATTTGATACACGTTTTTTTTCTATGGCTTTCTTTTTATTATATAAATTATAATTTGGGAAAAATATTATTAAATTCAAAACCAAAAATAGACATTTTAAATAGAAGTGGCATAAACCAGATCCAATGTGGAGATTGTAACCAAGAACATCGACAGAATTGCGGGAAATTTTAATATTGGAATGAAAAAACATCGCTGAGCTCTTACTTCCAATACCTTCTCAGAATTTGCCTATCACATAATAAAATCGAAAAATTCTTTTGATTCATATGAAATATTGTGAAATCAAGTTTATAAAAATGTCTAGCAAGTCATTGGCCAGGGCGTTATTTACTGTAATACATCAATTTCGCAGGGCGTTTTCCCTTTTGCATGGAAAATAGCACACGTAACTCCCATTTTTAAAAACGGTCACAAAAAATTACATATTTAATTACAGGCGTTTATCTTTACTGGATAGTTTTGGGATATTTTTTTATTAATTATTTATATAAGGCTTTTTAATCACGTCAAAAATACATTATTATTAAACTGCATGACTTTTTTCCTCAACGTTCAGTGGCAACTAACCTTCCAAAATATTCCCAGTATATACCCGAAAATATGGATAAAAAATACAAATCGATGCTATTTATACTGATTTTACTAAGGCATTTGACAAACTAAATCAAAAACTTGAGAAAATGTAGAGTTGGGAATCTTCATAGTTGGTTCGAGAGTTTCAAAAAAGCAAAAAACACGTGATTGTTATATTCGTCGATTATGCTAAAGCCTTAATCACCTAAAATCACTCTCGCCTTGTAGAATTTTTGGATGATAATATAAAGAACTACTCGCTAACTATCTCAATAATCGAAATATAATTGTAAAAATACATGACATATTCAGCAAAAAAGTACAAGTAATAACTGGAGTAGCCCAAGGGTCAGTAATTGATCCCCTAGAAGACCTGATACTGTAACTCTATGGCAAATGTCTTAAAACACTTATCCTAGACTCATCAATAAGATATTCTTAAAAAAGTATCTTTACATGTATCCTGATGCTCTACACTACTCATAGAATAAACAAACAGTACTGTAGTTTAAAAGGGCCCACTGAACAGGACATATTCACTAGAATGAGTAAGTTAGGTGTTTTATTTTAAATATTGTATTACTCAACTAAGCCAAATTTTAAAAAAAATCTATATAAACGAGTATTGTATTATCAACGCTACTATTTTTTATGTTTTGTATTTCTGAAATTACTCCGTTTGTGACGTCAGAGGTTCTCTTCTGCTTATTCTTGGTCATTTCTGCCGATTGGTGCGTTCCTTTTTCTGAAATTCAGAAAATTCCGTCTTTTGCTTGACGAAACACGATGTTACAGCACAGCGGTCAAAGGAATTTTTCGGCACAGCCTTTTAAGAGTTGAAAAATAAAATATCTAAATTATTATTTTAAATATAAATTTTTTTGATACGCGTATTTTTGATAGATATTTTTTTTACTATTGTAATACAAACGTAGACCACAAAACACAATAAATTGAGTTATTCGTTTTTTATGACACATAAAACTGTATTGTTTTTTGACTTAGTTCGAGGCAATTTTCGCTAGTACCCTATAGAGGCCATTTAAATATTTAGAAAGGATGGATTGGGGTAGACAAGATATACTGAACCAACAAAAAACAATATCCTTGATCGTGAAGGATACATGCAAAAGTAGACAATTAATAAATAAAGCTTGGCCTATTATAATTACTACAAAATTATCAGAAAGTTAAATAATCTTTAATTTAAATGTATTTCGTATTCATGTACTATAAGATATTAAATCTAAATTTTTTGCACAGTTAAAAAAATATCTCAATAGAAGTTAGATATTTCTAGAACTATGCAAATTTGCTACTACCAATTTCGAGACGTATTGTACGTACCATCAGGACACACACACAGCACACAAATACCACTTTACATGTTTTCCGCTTAAGAAAACTGCTCCTGATTTTACCAATTTAAAAAAAAAAAAACTAAAAAGAATTTTAAAAACAGAATTCTTAAGCTCTGGAATGACCAGTATATGTGTTAAACTACTGGACAGGTAATTTTTCAGTAAAAACACAGCAAGTTGGCTACGAACTGACTCAGATTAAATCCTTACTGGTCACGGTAGTTTTATGAGATGTCTCCACCGCTTTATGCTCTCAGAAATCAGTAGCTGTTCATGTGATGTCGATGCACCCCGAGATGTCCCTCATTTGTTGATACATCGTCCCTTTTTCAGCTTAGAGCGTACGCAGCTAGAAGCGCGGTGTAAAAGTTTGAATGAGGATCTGGGAGATATCGCAACCGTGATAATCCATAAAGAGTTAACATATGAGGTGATTTTATATGTGTATAGTAAAAACAGTAGAAGAAACTGTCGAAATAAATAAAAATACGACTCAAAATGCCAAACACTGTCAGTAAAACGGATATCTGTTAACAGTCCGGTTTCTCCTAAATGAGCGTTCTGTGATTTCCTCTTCAATAAGCAAATGCGGAGAAGATCCTTGACAAGACCACAGCTGACTATCCCGCCAGATTCTCACCTAATAGTTAGAGAAGTATGTAAGAACATATATATCTTGCAGTAAATATAAACCATGTACATAATCAACAAGGCAAAAAATAAGCAACTCCCATAAAAAATAAAATATTTTTAAAAATACACCTTTTCCATAGCAGTTGCACGAAAATATAAAACCAGCGTGCTGATGGACACGTGATTTTAGAAACTGAAACCAACGTGCAACACAACAACAATTGTAATAATAAACATAATAATATTGTGTGAGAATTGAAAAAAAGGGGAAGGGAGGAAGGGAAAAGTTTGAATTTACTGGGTATAGGAATAACGAAACATTGGATAATGGACTATATTACAACAAATATATACACAAAGTTATTGCTTTAAATATTAAAAATATAATGCTTCTTATTGAATTCATTCCATTTTTTTCCACATAAATATAGCGTTTGTTGACTATGTATTTACAACACTTGCGACTCGTTTTTGACTATTTTACCTCATTACTTTGCACAGTGTATAACTTTTACATTTTACTTACCATCCCTTGTTCCCGAAGTTCAGTTCAGTTCAGTGCCGAAATACGGTGTTATATAATCATATGTCAAGTTCAAAAATCTCTTATTTTTAACCTTGATCTTCTTTATCATGATCAATCATTTCTATTTTTGTTTTCAGTAAACACCTAGGGTAGAACGGGGTAATATACCCACGATTTTTCCTTAATAACAAGATACTCAATTACAATGAAACATTACGGCACATAACCACCCAGGCTGTGAAAAAATAACGTGTTTTTATTGTGATCTTACCAGGAATCGAATATACGTCTTTGTTATTTGGATAAAAACATATTTAATGAAGAAACATAACATAATTAAAAAATACTTCTTGGTGTGAATTTAGTAAGAGATTAATTTGACTACCTTCATGTCAATTTTCTAATAACCATACCCTTTTTGCACCTAATTGTGTAAAGGGCATTGCATTTATACACCAATTGCATCGTATCGTGATTTTTTTTTTTTTTTGTTATATGAAAGTAAAATTACCAGTCTTATGCTTCAAAAACACCTTTTCAAAAAAATATTTCATGTCAATTATGTAGGAAATCGAACGCGATACATCTTGTGCGGTAGGTTAGTGCATCTTTTGCTCGTACTGGTGTTAAACTCCGCGGTTTTCAAATGTATGATGACTGTATATATGGTTCATATACCCCCGCATTCAAGTGACCCCGCTTTACCCTAGATATTATATAACGAATTCCTGCCAGTCATCTGTTTAAATGGGGTTGTTTTCATATAATTTATTAGTGTAATAATAAATTAATCTACACTTAACATATATTTTATTATATTATATCAGTTCTAGAACCTATTCACAAAATGCTTATCTTAACATCAAACTACATAATAATAATTGTCTTCAAAGTGCTCATTGTAATTGCCCAATACTGGATAGGACAGACAATGTCAAATACTTAAGAGTTATTATTGATATAAATTTAAAGTGAAAACAACAGATTGAAAATGTTACTAATAAACTTAAGAAATTAACGTATATATTCAAAACCATTCGAAATAGAATTAATGTACAGGAACTTTTAAAGATTTATTTTGCATTGTGCCAATCAATTTTGGAGTACGGTATAATCGGTTGGGGTGGTGCGAGTGACATAGTTTTAAATAGTGTATTTGTTGCACAAAAATAATACTCAAAATAATACATTAAAATAATACTCAGAGTCCCGATACAGACATCTACTGAAGAAATATTCCACAAATCACAACTTATGACACAAAAACAATTATACGCTAAAACAATACTCACTTATAGATTCAAAAACTACTCTTACTCAAATGAAAGACATAACCCCCTAATACATCACATACAAATAATATAATCACTAGATCCTCAACACATAAACAACTTAAACAAATACAAACTAATACCACTTTCGGACAAAGGGATTTTGAATATTATTCAATTAAAATCTATAACCTACTTCCACTATCTATTAAAGCAATTAGTTATGAGAAAATGTTTAAAATGGCTATAAAAAATAGATAGTGGAGCTAGGTAGAAGTAAAATGGATTGTCTCATTTGCCCATACCAATGCTGAATCTACTGCTCCACAACTGTATAGCTTATGTTAGGTTTTTGTTGTTTTCATTGTGTGTTTTGTAATATAAATAATATAGATGTACATAAATACCTTGTTTTTAAAACTGTCTGAATATTTGTTAATTATGTTTGTTTTTAAGTTAGTCTTCTTTGTGTATTCTCAAATGTAATTTTAAAAAACTAAATTGTTAAGTGTCCTCGGCACGGGAAACCCCAGAGAGGTCACATTATTTTTATTATTAATTATAGTTTGTAAGCAAAAAAAATGAATTAATAAATTGCAGTCTCTTAACGTTCTTAGCTAGGTAAGTAAACAAGGTATGATTAGGAAATAAATAATAATTCTATAAAAGAACAATATATTTTTCAAAGACAAATAGAAATTAAGAAATAACGAACAGAGAAACCATAATTTTCTGTTACCGAAACTTTATAAACAATTAAGAATGGAGACGTTATTAAGTAAAATAAATTACGCGTTTAAAACTTTAGTTAAGAAATTGGTAATTCCTCAAGTCATAAATTTCTAAAAAGACTAGAAAGAAAAGGGTCTTTTTACATTTTTTTATTGTGATTATTTACTTTTTGACCCTTAAGATACTAATTAAAAGAACAAAATAATACAATAGACCCTTCACGTTGGTTTTTGTCGACATACATAAAGCATTCAACACCATCGATAAAGACGCTATACTGGCAGCCTTACACTTACGAGTACATGCAAACGAGATAGTTTTTTTTTTTTTTTTTACATATTTCTTACAGCAATTTACAAGTAATTATTTATCCAACAAATTAATTAAGTGGTAAAAGTAAACATATACATTGTTTATTTTTGCTGTTGGTTCATCTAAACTGCCTAACTAGGTTTTGATATCAGAATACCTGAATGAAGCGCGTGTCGAGCTAAAAAATCTTACAGAGGAGATAAAAAAGTGGGACTCCCTATCAACACAAGCAAGACCAAATTCATGACGAATATACTCGTAATATACATCATACAAAATATAAAAAATTTAATACTAAAATCCCACTAAGCCATTTATTGTGACTTTTTTGTTGCGGACGAAGCGGACCAAAACATAGAAATGATGTTTGAAATCAGGCAGAATTGAGGAATATGATACATTTTTGTGGCGTTTCATCTTCTCTGCCTACTTCTATGGTGAAACTACGTGATGGTAGTAATAATAGTAATTGTAGTATCAGTAAGTTTTAATATTATACTATGTCTCTAAATATTGTAAGTAAAAAAAAAAGCAATCGGCATTAATATATCATTCAATTGTCATCACACAGAACTGTTTTTAATGCTCGTACTATTTTTCACTAGTTCTGAATTTGAATGTAATATTAATTGAAATATTAATTCGTGTCACAAGTTTAGTGTCAAACTAAATCGAAACATTAAATTGACATGGAAGTGTTGTTAATAATTATTAGCTAGATACACATTGGGATTAATAATATCAAATCAGTTATCACTTATCTTTATTGCAATGTATTTACCTAGTATGAATATCAATTTAATCGTTTTGATAGTAGATATTTAAACCATTTAAATAAATAAATTTCCGTCAAAACCATTGGCATTTAACAAATAGATACTATTGGGTCAGCTCAATACCTTTTAGGCTTTGTACACCGATATCAGAAGGGGTTTGTGGACTGTATATAAATTCTACTCAGTTTTAAATTCTTCCGTTTGTTTCTTTTATTAAGCACTTCACTTTTACTATTCTACAGATACCGGAATCGTGAAGATGTTGATGAGATATATATTTAAGCTGTTCGTGTAACACTAATTTTACTTTGTCAGAAGTATGCAGATGCAGGTAAATGATAAAAGTTTGTCAGAGTCATATAATTAAGAAGAGTCCAAAGGGAGCGTAGAATCATATTTGAATACATCCCCCACTTTGCCCCCCTTTCGCCGCGCGCATGCGTGAAGTCGCCGCGTAATGTTGCCAGATCGCAAAAAAGACAATTATAACACAACGTTATAACACTAATCACAAAACACAATTGCAAAAAAAGCAATTTGTTAATTTCTCCAAAATTTTATTGTACACGCGGAAACATTGATTGACACAACAAAGTAGATAAATAAAGGGTCATAGAATAAGAGTTATTTAATTTATGAACTTTGAACTTAATTTTTTTTTTAGTAATATTTTGCATAAAACGGATATTTTATGTCATTTTAAATAATATTTTATGTTTTAAAGATCATTTCGGTAAAATGTCCACCACGGCATTGTTTAATCCAAGTGGTCCAATTTTCATTAATTCTCTCATTAGATGAGCAAAGTAGCGTAAAATTTTAAATACCCAGGCAACATTAAAAAAATGACAATCTGACAGATGGAAAAATAATTCAATTTTTAAGTAATGCATTTGCTATTTACACATGCGTTTGCTACTTACACATTAAATGTGATCCCATCTTGTTTTTTTTAAGATCCCAGCAGTATTTCTACACTTTAAAACGACACAACACAGCATAGTTGAATTTAAATCGGGAGTTGCGTACTGAGCGAAGTCTACAAATAAATTAATGGGTCGAAACGTAAAACTACTCCTTTAAGAGTAGTTTAGTCGCCTTCTGTTTGACGCGCGTATGTGGTTTCTGGATTATTCTTAATTCTATGGTCGAAGTAATTATTTTCACAATGTGACTTGCTCACTGGACGGTAGGACAAAAACAATTTAGTATTTTATATATTCAGTACCGAACAGATAAATTATTTCCTTGCTAACTGCATTTCATATTGTAGTTAATATTTCGTTTCACTCAAAATTAGGTATTTTGAGAAAGCAGAAACAACGTTGAATATGAAATGCTGCTATTGTAGGAAATGAGAGGGCAGATGAACGAGCAAGAGCCACAACTTGTAAAAGAACGGCACCTTTCTTGTAATTTCCCCGTAGTTTTGCTAAACGTTTTATAAAACAAAACACGCAGCAGCGTTGGGAGGATCATTACCGCGCTTCTTCTACAGGAAAAATCACTAAAATGTATTTCCCAACGCTGGCTGATGCAGCAAACTTCCGTCATCATCACCAAAGTACTTTGAAAGGACCCGAATTTTTACCGGACACAATGCTATGAAATGTTACCTATATAGGTTTAAATTAAGGAATGACGACTATTGTCCATGCGAGGATATTTCTTCACAGAGTATCAAACATCTGTTATTTCAGTGCCCATTTTTAAGTTTACGACGCCATAATCTTGAAACAGAATGCAAGAAAGATGGAATATCCTTAACAGGTATCCACACTGTCGTTAAAAGTAGTTATCACGCGCTATTGTTCTTAGACTTTGCATCAATGGTGATTGGACTCATAAAGGTAATAAACCAAAATCAGTGGTCGAACATCCCATTTTCAAGACAAACAGAAATTATTTTTTTCCGAGTAACTTAGCTTTGTACATGACACGTAAAGCTACAAATTCAGGGGTCCAAATGGATATATATATAAAAAAAAATAAAAACAATACAATAATAAACATCAAATATTTAGTGCGGATTTGTACGAATCTTATGATTTAACTATCTTCTTATTCAAGTGCCTTGCCTGGTCCACCCGGCGATCACTACAGCGAAAGCACATGTATCTGTCCTTCGCTTATTTTACATTCACAGCCAGGACGACTGCTTATTGACTTACTCGCCGTAGCGATTTCTGGGAAAAGATGACCAGAGTGGTTTCCCTTTGCCTTTTCTGGTAGATTTTCTGTCAGGGTTACCTTTCCTTGGCTGGTTGGTTTTGGTTATCGATATACTCGCCTTTCATCCTCTCGTTATCTATTGCAATCACACCGTTATGAGTGTGCTTCCATTGCTCGGAGTTCGCGACGTGAACGCTAAAGAGTTGGACTAGTCAGTAGTGTTTCCGGTGTAATGCAACTGGGCGTTCGCAGCATTTTATAGAATCACACCCTCCAGCAAGATGTGACTCACTGCGACCCTATTGACAATCCGAACCCCTATAAAACCAATATAACTATAAATGTATAAAAGTCAGGTTTTCATTCTTTATTTTCAGGTTTAAAACCGAGCACAAACAAAACGGCTAGCAGTTGGTGTTCATTTTTACATCAATGACCGTTACCGTGGTTTTTTTTCTTCTTTGAAAAAATAGTTAAAATGAAAGAGAAAATATTATATTCGAAATACAGATACAGTTAATCACAATTCACATAAAAACATTCCTTTGAGAAAGGGATGTACATACGACATACACGTCTTAATTCATATTTTTGTGTAATTTTTTACCATGGCAACGACACTAATACCCGTATGCAGAGACAAACCTTAAGGTGAGGAAAGTACATTATATTGTCTTCACCTTCGGGTTATTTTCTGCATTTGAAATTAGAATGTATTTTCCTCACCTTAAGTTTTGTCTCTGCATACGGGTATAACTGTCATTGTATTTTTTGTGATCTTTAAAATGTTATAAAATCTACCTTATTGACTTTTAAATGTTATAAAATCTATATTATCGACTTTTTACGAATAAAACGATGCTTATTTATGCTTTTTTTAAATATTTAAATTTACAATAATCATTATTATATAAATAATTGTAAAACGAACTCCCACTCTAAATACTTGCGTCTTGCTTCATTGGAGAAATAGAAGTGATAAATATAAAATATCAATATGTTTTGTATATGTAAAAATAATTTAAAAGTTGTTAAACTCCTGGATTCAATAAAAAATCTAATTTGTTGCATTCGAATTCGGTTATTTCTCAAAAAAAAAAAAATAGAGTTTATTAGCATGAACATGTTTAGAAGTAAAAATAACATATTTTGCGCTCATTTGTAAATAAAAATTATACAAAAAATGCCATTACAATAATTTATATAAATCTTATTCTTTTTTCTTTAGTGCGCATTTCGGACATTTTCTGGTAATAAAAATAGCCACAAATTTTCATGCACGGACTACACAGGTCAATACAGAAATAAATAAGTCCGAGCCTCACATTTCACGGTCCATTAAAAGGTTCTCACTTCCTATAGTGCATATAAAAGCGTAGTAAGCTACGCTTTCTGACATGTTGGTAAGATAATGTTTTCTTAAAGGTTACATACATATTTTGATTTCCAACCGTCTCGGTCAATCGACTACATGTAAGTATCCTATATATTATGTTATAACGACCATGAATTTCCAAAGGGTAAAACCCAACTTTGTGAAAAATGCTTTTCAACCTCATCGGTATTATCTTTGTAACTTTTTGTACATTTTGATTGAAACAAATGATGAAAACAGTTCAAAATATTGTTTTTCAATATTTTTTAAGTTCTTCAAATTTTGTTGTGTCTGAATAATTTTAGGAAACGGAATCATTGTTTGAAAGAAGTTATTTAAATGTATATTTTGCATAATATATTAAAACAGATATGAAAATATTTTATTGAATATAATGTTGAAGTCTAGGCATAAACAGACCTGTAATTGGTTGGTTTAGGTGGCCACTTCACACATTGTGTAACATTCACCATTCTGCCTATCTTTGAACAGCAATATTCCTTCGGTTTTTCCATCTGTGGATCTTTGTGAAGTTAAAGAGCAAAAACTTTTATTGATGCGGGTAAGATTCTAATTGAATTATATCACCAGTATACTAGACAACACTTGGTAATATTTTTAAATTAATAAACTTCTTACACCAGCTGGTTTTATAGACAATATTTTGAGTTCATCCAAATTTTTTCTGACAAGAACTGGATTCAACCCCTTTTTTTACTATTATAAAAAAAAAAATGGTTTATGTGTGAGTACCTTTCACCACCATCCCCTTTTCCGCAACCATTGGTACATAGGGCACTGCAACGGCTAATGCAGTGTAATTTAATCATCAGTTAAATGTTGGAAATAATGAAATATTTCAGTTCGAAAAACAATTAAAATCAATATTTCACTACCAAAAGTAGAACTCGAGACCTCAAGAATATCGTCATTTCGATTTCATTATTTAGGATTTTAACCTCAGAGCAGCCATTGAGTCGAAAACATTTGACCAGAATTCTGTTTATTTATTTTTTTTTCTTTGGCTTTAAATAGCACCATATAGAATGTCGTATTATTAACTTAAATTCAATTATTTAACTGTTTATTAATCGTCCATATTTCTGAATTATTTGCCCTTGAAAATTACGTTTTCAGGACACTATGGTGTAAAAAAAATTGCAAATAAACAAAAAAATGCAATTTTAGGAAAAATCAGGAGATTTTTTGATAAAGATTCATGTACAATCACCCGCCAACCACCGCAACACATTATTCTATCAAACCAAGAAAACCCTAACAAATTCCCCATATTGCGAAACAAAGTTCCAGGAATAATTCTACAAAGAACACAGAAAAATAATTCAAATACAATTTATTTCTAACACAATAATCACAATAAATAATTAACACATTTTTACTGATTTTGGTAGGTACTCGTTACTTATTTTTGTTTCGTACTAGACTACCGGATACTTGTATAAAATAATAAAATGATTAATCAGTATCAAAAAATCAACGTGTCTTTTTGATTTTTCGACAAAACTTTAAAATTTTTCGGCTTACAGTTTTATTGTAGTATTACTCAGATCACCAGTGTCAAATTATGGAAAAAAGCCAGGTTTGAGAAAAAAATAATCTAATAATCGAAGATCTCATCCAAGAAATTAGACCTTCGAAATAAGTGTCATAATTTGTTTAGTACAACAGGGCCTGCATTAATTACAATAATTATTTTATAGATTAAAAAAAGTTTTAAACCATGACCGCATTTTGAAAATGATCACCAGTTTATCGGAAACATTTTCTTGTTACGATTCATTAAACCATAGTAGTTAAATTTTAAAATAGCAGAAAAACAATGGTAGTTAGCAAAGTAAATTATAGAGTAAGGATCTCGATAAACAAAATGGCAGCAAAGTCGTGGTATTAACTTAATCTCAGTAGACCAATACATTCAGCCGTTATTTTACTGAGAATCGCTTTTTTACTGTTAATTATCTACGTTAATATGCGGTAATGGAATCCGTGCGTCGATTCGTACTTTTTCAAGTACTAAAATGGTGCGGTTCAAATGATAATGGCCTTCGTAATGCCAGGAATTGTATTTGAACTAAAATCAATATTCTCTAGTTGTTTGACTACGCTCAAGAGCTGATAAATTAGTGAAATTTTCGTTAAAAGGGCTATTCGAGATTTGGCTTTTAACCTCTGTCAATTATTGAAAATTAAAGCGGGTGGCAAAATTAGCAGTTCACAATTAAGTCCCAGTGCCAACCCTTATGTATAGAAACGAGTTATGGGAATGGAAAAATATACACATAGTGTTATTGATACTCGTTTACAAATAATCACTCGTCTTTCATTTTTATAAAAATAAACAATCCTTATTAAAACAGGACTAGAAAATCAAAATTACAAATTAAACCAACAAACGTACGTTTACTTTCCTACTGGATTTAATTTTGTAAATGTATAAAGTGATTAGATTTCCATAAATTGAGAAATGCATCTCTTTCTTATCTAAAATTAACTACACAAAGCTGCTTCGGATCATCCTTAAAAAACTATACATTCTAGATCAACTTGCTGACAGATGCCTAACGTTTAGATCAGCCCCATCTTCAAAGATAGTAATAATTATTATAACTGGGGTGGTATTCTGAATGCAAAAATGGGCGTAGAAAACGCTTTTTTAACGCGTATTTACGTACTAAATACACGCTAACGGAGCCATCTCTTTGCGCGCGATTCCATTCAGAATACCAGCCCTGAACGAGACTTGCGGTGCACTAAATTCGGTGAACATGCACTTGCAGCATAGCATGGAATTCTCTTCCAGCAAAATTGCGAAACTGACAGACTAAATTCTGAAAAAATTCAACCCAACTACCCTTCGTTTTCTTTGAAATAAATTGTTTTACTAAAATATTTTACTCACATTTTTATTTTTATTTTTTATTTATTTACTTAAGTTAGTTAATATTACATTGTATATTAACTAATATATTTACAATTATAACAAATACTTATTAAATATTTCTTACATAACTACATTATTACAATAAACATAACAATTTTTTTTTAAATCCGTAAGTTTTCTTTCATTCTTCATACTTTCAGGCATCTCATCATACAGTTTTAACCCTTTATACATTAAGCTATTTTGTGATTTTGTTTTTTTCTTAAGTGGTAGTCTTATCTTATTTCTATTTCTTGTCCTATATTTATGTACATTTCTATTTAATATAATTTCAGCTTACCTCAATCCAATATTGCATAGATACAATTCATAAGTAAAATGTAATTGTTGTTTAACAAAAATAGTTTTGTATAAGTACATTTAGCAATGTTTTTTTTTATGTTATCAATTTTAATACTCAGTCCATGGCAAAGATAGAGCATATGGTATCCACAAGATATTTCCAGGTATCTCTTTTAGTGACCAACGTTAATTATAATAAAATTTAGAACCGGTTGTAGCTCAGGGTGGTGTTGTGGACTCACGGAACAAAGGTTTGAGGTTTTCAAATCCCACTCTACCATGACTCAGTTTCATTCACAAGTTATTTACGACAATTAAAAAATGGTCTGAAAATTAAAGTTAAACAAAAAAAAATAATAATACTTTTAAAAAAAAATTTAAAATTGGAGTAGGTACCTAACTTGTAAATATTATTGTGTATTTTTAAAATAACTAATTTTACTTTTTTAAATGTGCTGCTGACTTAATTCAAATGTGAGCGCACGTACATTTTCCTGTTCTCTTGGACTATATTAAAAAGTATGAAATTGTATGTCGACTATTCAAATTATTACATTATTGCAAATCACTTAATTGTACTTTATGAAAAATAGCAACGCGGCATGATCTCTACAAACAGAGAACACAAAACGAACCCCAAAAGGGAAATTATACTTCCATTTGGTACAACCTTTTGTAACCTTATGGACTTAAAATTAAAAGCCAATTCGGTCGAACGATTCGAGGTAAAATACGGAATTCGGTAAAGCTGACTTTAGCGTGAGACGCCAAAATAAACCAAGCTGATATTAACTTTACGATTCTACTTAGCAAACACAGCTTTCTATGTCAAACATTTTTGGCTCACAACAGATAAAAGAAAATGAACTGTGAATTAACCCAATTTTACATCAAAGTTTTGTGTAATTTTAATTATTCAGACTGTATTTAATTTTGTTTCGATTGTTAATAATCACCATTATCATTCTTATCCGCGCTTCATGGTGCATGGGGCACGGTATTTATACTTCAATTGCAAAGTATCTGCGCATTTTATTCTTAATTTAAAAAAATATCCAACAAGTTTAATGTATCAAGATATTTTCTGAGTAAATCTCGGTCTGTTGATTGTGAAATCTAGGTAGTGTTAAATCCAGGAATAATTTACAAACATTTGTACATATCTACTCAATTCATGCATCAAAAATATTTTTTCGTTTGATTATTTTTTTATGTTTTAATTGACTCCAAATCTCTGTGGAAAAATTTTGGAACTCAATTGGAAGTTAACCAACATTGACAGATATTTCAACAAAAATAGAAAAACTTTTAGAAAATGGAATTTGGCAAAGACAAGGATTATAAAATAGTAAAATCACTAAAGACGCCAAGACTGCTATTTTATTTTCTCAGAAACGTCGTTGTTGAAACATATATTAATCATGACATTTTTTTATTTAAATCATTAGAAATTCATACTTGCTGTAATTGAAAACCCAATCAACGAAAAAGAAAAAACGGGTAATTCAATTATTTTGCCTCTTTATATCAAAAACTCAATTCCTGAATAATACTGTTTTTATGGAATTGTGCAAGTAGAGGTTTGTCTTCATATTTTTGTTTTGCTTAGTTTTTTATCTTCTGTTATATTTGTATCTCTTACTTTTTATAGTAGTTAACATCATACAAAAGTATTTATCAGTATCGAACGGTGATTTTTTTATAGGTAAACAAAGATGGTTTTTAAAATTACATGTGTACCTACCTGCACGTACATAAAGTATACACACGGTTACTTGTTCGGTGGTTCTTTGTGTGTATAACATCATCTCTTCGTTTCGAAGACGGAATACCCACTTATTTTTAGTTAAAATAATTTTTACCAATAATCTACCAATCATGTTTTAACAATAATTAATCATAAGTTTATATTTGAAGCACTAACTTTGTGGTTATTCATTATAATAAAATAAATTCTGAATTCGAAAATCATCTGATAGAAAATAATCATCACTTCAATAAAGACACTGGATTAAAAGTATTTCATGTTGAAAATAAAATATTAAAATTAGACAACTTAGAAATTTTAGAAATGAAAAAAGTGATTTCTTATAAGAAAACAATAATTAATTACAAAAAACACATTTTTTTAGTCCTTTTCTGTCTAACTTCAAAAATAGTGATTTCAAATTACCACACGTGTAAGGAAAAAACGACTTGATTTATTGAGTCCACGTGTAGTATTTAGTGAACACAATAAAAATAAAAAAGGAATCAATTCATAACTTACGTACACCTTGACGAAGAAGATTGTTTGCTTTGAAACCGGTCGGTGGAAAAAAAAACAAAAAAAAAATTGTGGTTAAAAACAAAGTTATTTTATTATAATAATTAATCACTTTGCGATATATGTATAGGCATGTCTTCCATTATTTTAATACAATACGTAGATGCAAAAAATAAAACAGTAACGTTCATCTTTATCATATAATTATTCAGTACATGTGATGTCACTGAACTCTTCCTAAACGGCTTAACCGATTTACGAGTGGTTTTCAGAAAAATCTTATCTGTAAAAAAAAGTTAGGAGCGGATTCAATTTAACAAATTTGTAAAAAAATTGTTACTGGATTTAGATCGAGAGAAATCGGAAAATTTACTCAAAATAAATTCCTAATAAATTAATATTGTTTAACTGTATAGTATATTAACTAGTAGGTAGTAATGCCATTGTTTATTTTGGCATAAAAATGTCTGCCTTAAAACAGGTCGTACCTAGTTAGGCAGACTAGACATGATCCAGAGAAATCTATTACCTAAGTGTTTATGAAGTTGATAAAGTTATTGTTATTTTTGTTAATAAACTATGATTATTATTATAATTATTATAAACATTTTTTTCATCGACCTACTAGAATTGCATTCGAAGAGAATGCATATTTAAAAAATGGAAAGATGTTATTTTTTGTGATTAAAAAAAAGTTTGTTTTTGAATATTTACATACAATGTTGCTTTTTATGGATTCCTATCAGATTCTTTCCTTGAATTCCTTTCCATTTATTTAATTTTACAGGATTTTTGGTAATACAAAAATAATATTAACTGACACAGCATTACATTTAAACGGACGGGCAGAAAAACTGGTATCAGATGTCAACTGCATAATATTTTATATGAATTTTTTTAAGAAGATATAAACGGTGACGTTTATAAATAATAAATAAAAATTATTTAATTTACTACTACTACCATCAAGCCATTTCCCCGTAGGGGTAGGCAGAGAGAACGGACCGCCACACACGTCTATCCTGGCATACAATCCTAGCCTCTTCCACATTCATACATCTTGTCATACATGCCCTTCGGTTCTGTCTGCTTTTGACATGACCAGACTTAAGATTTTGGTTTATCTGATCATGCCACGTCTTCCTTGGTCGTCCTCGTCTAACGTTGCGGTTCATTTTTGCCATATATACCTGTTTTACCATTCTCTCGTCGTCCATTCGTTCTACGCGACCAAACCATCTCAGAGACCCTTTCTTAATCTTATCAATTATACTTGTCTCAGATTTACACTCTCGCCTGATTTCATCATTCGTAACCCTGTCATACATTGATTTCCCACACATTCGTCTAAGAGATCGCATTTTAACCGCGTTCACTCGGCTTTCATCCTTCCTCTGCCAGTTCCATGTTTCACTTCCATACATAAGTGTTGGGACTAAAACTCCGTTGTGCACTGCCAGTTTAGCTTCGATTGACATATTTTTATTAGAAATTACTGTGCTTAGTGCTCCATTCATTTTGTTGCCCGCATTCACTCTTCTTTCAACATCTTTTTCTACTCTTTCATCTCTTGAAAACATGCTTCCCAGATACACAAATTCTTCTACTTGCTCGAGACATTCGTTGTTTACATTTATTATGCAGTCAGTAACCTCACTATCCCTTTCAAATACCATCACTTTTGACTTACTTTCGTTCATCGCCAATTCGCTCTCCAGGCATACATCATACATTCTAGAGACTATTTGCTGCAAATCAGCCTTGCTGCTTGCTAACAGAACTGCATCGTCAGCATACAACAAGCAGCTTACTGAAAAATTATCCATTTTCTCATAATTCAAATAACTATGAAAAATTACTTTCAATCCACAATTACTTGGAAAAATATTTGTATCTTCTCTCGAATGACAACGGATCACTTCTCTACCACCACTTATCATATCTCCTACAGACGAAAAGATCTGTTCTTTCCAAAATCATATAGTAGTTTAACATCTTTTGTAGTTGTTATTTTATATAATGTTTATCTATCCACCCGCTTATTACAGTAAATAACATTTTAATCCAAACATCCCGCATGAATTTCTCCAAGAAAAACTTATTATTTGTCAGTCTGAACACGGGTTACCACTTTGCTTTTGTCTGGAGAGAACATTTAGCATTTCGCGTCATAATACGAAAATCTTCTATTTTCATATTTCTCCGGGAACTTTATAAGACAAATTACCAATTTTTCGGTCACGCTGGTTTAATTACTTACATGAAATCCACAAAAGTATTTACGTTAATTTTATAGATAAGACTTTCTTTATTATTTATTTTGAGTAGTTAAATGATTTTAATCCTTATAAAACATCTTTAATTCATGCTAAATTAATGTAGCAAATTTGATCTTTAAAAGGAATCGCAGTCTGAATTTTATTTATACAAATGAATTCCTTTATTTTGTTCCTGAGTTATGGCACTGAAGTCACTTTTTTTAAAAATACAATAGATATTTACTATTGACGTATCTCAATAGTTTTGTTTTTTTTTATACTTATATTGTTTCTCGTGGGAGCTAGGACCATCCGAAAATCCTTAAAATGGTCGAAATTTATCTGTTTTCTTTGGGCATACGGTAAACAAAATACAACAATTATTCTTGGAAAGCGCAAAAAATACTGACAAGGAAAATTTTTTCATGAAACTCTTTTGGAAAAATCGGTTCAATTTTAGGGTTCCGAAAACGGGAATACGAGAAATCGATTTATTCGATTTAAGTTAGACACAATAGGCCTGACCTGCAGTTGTCTTTTTCGCACTGTATCAGGAAGTCATCGGCAAAAGAGTGACAAAAAATCTTGTTCAAATACCTATTCATAATTTTGCTCTTCCACCGCATATCCTCTTAACCAATTTAGTTTTTAACCCAGTTATCGGTTTTATTGCTTCCGAGATGCCGTCAAGTTTATTTTATGATACATCAAGCGTTTATTTTCCACTAAGTCATGAAAATTTTCTTTTTGAAATAAAAAATATATGCACTTTTAATACCGTTAAAATAATGTGGCATTTTTTCCTCACTGTCTATTTCCTCGGGAAATCAAAATCTAAAAACATCAAGTTCATTTGCAAACAGCTGGGTTGTTAAATTAGTGGAAAATAATGATATAACTTTTTTTTTACTTTTTAAAAATGTTACGTTTTTGGCACCCCCATGACATACCTTAGACGTATGCCTCACTCAAAGAAAGTTCCCGATTCCATCCCGATGAAACTACTATATTTAAAATGTGGCTTTTCTCAAGCCTGGGTGTTTTGTTCCGTAATTTGTAATTAACCACTGTAATTGTAATTGTAATCTAGAAGTACAAATGGATGAACATCTCTGCTGGCGAGCTCATACTAATGAATTAAGCCGCAAAATATTTTACACTCACTTAGAAGGTTGCAAAAATTCTTACCCATTAGTACTAAATGCACCCTTGTACAAGCATTACTACTACCCATTCTAGATTACGCTGATGTTTCCATGACTGATTTAAGCTGTGAGCAACTCGATAAACTTGAACGACTTCAGAATACATGCATAAGGTACATTTTTGGTCTTAGGAAATATGACCACATTTCTGATTATCGTAGGCAACTGAAATGGCTCACAATTAGACAGCGGAGAGAATATCACTCCCCCTCACTTCTGTTCAATGTACTTCATAGTCCTAACGCTCCTATATACCTGCGTGAAAAATTTCAACGCTTATTAGTTCATGGTTTACCTCTTCGTTCTAATTCTCAAGGCACTCTCTTAATACCCATCCACAACTCCTCTTTTTTCTCTAACTCATATAGTGTCCATGCGGCTCGACTGTAGAATCATCTCCCACCCACCATTAAAGTTGTTACTACATTATATCTATTTAAATCACGTCTGAAGTAACATCTCCTCTCTCTTCCTTAATCTCTCCTCCTTTCCTTTTTCCTCTTTCCTCTTTTTTCCTTTTTCCCATTGAGTAATAGTTTTGATTTAAGGTAATTTATAAACAAATACATTAATTTCTATTTTTATATACTTTTAGCTTTTCAATCTTTTTTTTTCTATTGAATATGTTCTGTAACTTGAATTATAGAAATAAAATGTTTATTTTATTGGTTGGTTGGAAGAAATTGCCATTTGGCAATAAACCCGCCAATGTACAAATAACATTATGTACAAAAAGTTAAATAAATAAAGTAATTGAGCCGTTTGGCCTGTTGTGGTACAGAAAACTAATATGCAAATTATGAAAGTAACTGAAAATGAAGAATCGATATGCAACAAAAATGCGTTTCTGGTTAAATATACTCTTAAAATAAATATTGTTTTACCTTTTATCATAATTTATCTATGCGAAGATCTAATTATACTTTCAACTATTATTTGAGATCGTAAGTAGTGAGTATTATTATATTATCAATCCTTAATCTAGCGGAACATTGAGCTAGATACCTTTTAAACAACGATGCAATAAGATGTCTATCAAATTACAAGGGTTGGAGGTTGTAGTTAGCTGAGGCTTTATTTAAGAAAGAAGAAGCTTTTAATAAAACATCATTTTTATTATTGTACTTAGTGAGAAGGGTCCACGGCACTCCTCGTAAAGTTTAGTAAATGTTACTTGCAAAGGTAGATATTATAAGAAACAGAAGATGTGCAAAAATACATAACAAGAGTAATATTGATGGTAATTATTTTGAATGCTAAACAATGATAAATCCTAATTTGGAGCGGTTGTTTAAGACATCACCATGATTTGCAATAATTGCAGTTTTCCCCTCAAATATCTATGTATGGGAAGATGCTGTCTACTTTCATTCATTTTAATTCATTTAAAAGGCCAATCATTTAAGATCGAACATTTTGATCCTAAAAAATTAAGTTGTTTTAGCATTTATTTATGAACTTTAAATAGTCATATTCAAATATCAATAAGTCAACATAAGAGTATCATAAGCAATATGTTTGAAAAATCTTAAAATAAAACAATTTGGTTTCATATTTTTACAGAAGTTTGAGTGAATTGCCAATTCCAATATTATAAAGTATGTAATAAGTATGTATTACTTTATAATAAAACGACATTTGGGAGTTTAGGGAGTTTAAATGTACAAAAAATAAAGGTGTTTTAACAAGAAGCACCTAAACCATGAAAAAAAAATTGCACTAAAAAAACACAAATATGTCGCATTATTTTTTAATCCCAAATACCCATGTAGTATTATTAATATTTAACGCATTAACTTTGTGGTCAATTATTTTACTAAATGATATTTAATATTTGTATAAAACCACTTACTGACTTTTCTATGTCTACCGTTTTCGAGACTTACCGGTACTAGTTTTTACATATAATGTCTTATTATATTAGGGTCTTACCTATCATTTTGTCTGCGTTGAAATTAAAATATTTTTCTCTTTAAGGCCATGTGCCGGCGTTATCCAGTACAACATCTGACTCAAAAGTAAAAAATTTAGACGTTTTTTGTCAAAAATTGCAGACTATGATGGAGAAACTCGCAGTAAAACATCCGAAGCAGGTCAATCGCTCTTCGCCACCGCTGCTTCACGATAACGCCCGTCCGCACACTTCATGGCATTCTGTTTCTAAGCAGCAAGAGTTGAATCTGGAGACTCTCCGTTAATCACGATACTCACCGGATTTTCATTCAACTGATAATATTTTTTTACAAAACATAGATGTTTTTTACAAGGGAATAAAATTAACTTGGGTAAATCAGTGAAAAACACTTTTATGGTATTTGTCGACACCCACCTACAGGACATCAGAAAAGACGTCAATCAACTATCATTAAAATGGCAAAACTGTACATTTTAGGTGATTTTTTTCAAATAAAAAAAATAAGCACCAAAAGTAAAACAAAATGTTAAAGGTTGTACGTCATTCGAACGAAAATTTTTTGCTCTGCAGGGTAATTTATTTATTTTTACCTTACATTTTTTATTTTATTTGATTACAAGCCTTTGAAATGGAATGTCAAGTAGACGCAAACGAGCGTTTTTGACATCGCTTTCTGTACTCATTCAATCGAAGGGAAAAAAGAGCAAACAAATAAAAAATAAAAAATGGCAAATTGCAACAAGGATGGAGAATACATTAAATAAGGGGATACGTAAGTCTATGCATTAACAGGGCTTATGACCTGTCATTGGCTGGTTTAACTAACCATTTTACATACTGTGTAATATTTACCATTTTGCCTATGTTTGAACATTTATATTTCTTCAATTCTTCCACTTTTTGATTTTAGTGAAGTTAAAAAGCTGAAACCTTTATTGTCGCGAAGATATTCATCTGACTGTTTTATTTCACATGCAACGCCTGAAAACAATTTTCTTATTTTCAAACTTCTTCTTGGACCAGTTGGTTTTATTACAATATTTGAGTTTGTCCAAATTTTCATAGACAAAAGACTAGTGAACGTTACACAGTGTGTAAAATAACCACTTAAACCTGCCAATGACAAGTCATATTCCCTTTTTTAAGGTATTCTCCTCCCATATTCCCTTCTTTAAGGTATTTTCCATCCCTGTTGTAATTTGTTGATCTTAATAACTCCCGAGGAGTTGAAATCTAGTCTTTTGTCTACAGACATTTGATCAAACTCAAATATTGTAAGAAAAAAATACCTTACGGTCTTATTTCTTGTAGAACAGTGCGCTACAATTCACTACTGAATTTAAAACTATGCTTACTTTCCTTTGAACAAAAAAAAGTTTTTGACTTTTAGTAACGCGGACGATATTATAGTAAATTGGATAATGTATTTTTATGTATTTTTTTTATTGTTTTATTATAATTTTGAATCTTGAAATAGAAACACATAAAAAACTTAATTACGACAAGCAAATGCTTTATGAAAATCGCACTGATGTGTGTGATATCTTACTAATCCTAAGAATTCAATTAAATCTGGAAATGCTACCTGTCGCTGTAGTTTATGTTAGATCTACATTTTAGTGGAGTATTTTGCTGTTTTTTTATTTTTATCAATAAAACATATAATACAGAAATATGAGCTCGCAAGAGTCATAAAAAAACTTATTTGGGACGGCACATAAAAAGAAAAAAAATTTGTGACAATACATAATATCAGTTTATACAATCATGAAACGTAAAACACAGTGCTATGCACTATCTATATAATTTACATTAATAACTTTCACTTTAAAAATGTTTTTTTAACATTTTTAAATTTGCTATTCGACTTTTTGTTTTATAGTTTATTCGGGCAGTTTAACAATTTTGGAATTCCCAATATTTTCCAGACGCTTTTTGCCGAACTTCGTTGAGCGAAATTATATAAATTTATTTAGAATAGTTGACTACAGATGCCCTAAATATTTGTATCAGAATTCCTGTTTATTGAAAACGTTGTATGTAGAGTCCACGTGTTAGTGAACCATATTACACGTCCATACAAGTTTTATATTATGTATGCAGATTAGGGTGGTTCAGTTTCTTATTTTTTGCCTTTTTGGCTTTATGCGGAAAAGATGTTCTATAACAAACAGATTAAGGGGTAAAAAAACAGAAAACTTTTTTTTAGATAGCATTTCGATAGCACTGTTGAAGTTAAGGTATTTTAGCATTTTTATGGTAACATTTAAAAAAATACTTTTTGATAAGTAAACATTTTTTTCTTTTTTTTAAAATGTTTTAAGATTTTTTTTAAATTATATGTATAGAGCAGTTACAGATTTAAAAAAAATCAAATGTTTATACATAGACAACATAGGTATATGGGCACGCACTCGCGCTCCATTTTAAACCTTTAGCAACACCGGAACTGCTTGACACCGGCAAGATTGAGACACGCCAGAATCTCCGTATCCCTCGTTGACTTCAGTTTGTTTAATAACGAAAGTTTTCAATGTCTATTAGTTCTGGAATGGATTATTGTCAGATACATACAGCTTATGAATCCTGTTTGCGAGTGAAGCCATTTTTTTTTATAAAGGTTTTCTTCGACAGACTTTAATTGCAATGTCCAAATTTGATAACATCGCAATGTCCATTAAGTATAGCTGATCGTGCTTAAGTATTTTTTATTAGTGACTTAATATGAATAATACTATAGGCAGCTTCTAGCCATCTGACAATTTTGGGAGTTGAATCTAAACTCCTTGCAAATGAACAGATCTCTTTATTCCTTCCTGTATAATGTTCTTCATCTCTGGTGTTATAAATTAATATTTATAACGTTTAGGGGGGTTTAATCTTGTACTTTTCTAGAAAAATTTGTACAGACTTAAAATATTGTTCAAATAAAAATCAAATAATTAATAAATCCATGTAAAAAAATATTTCACAATTTGCATGAATTCTTACTATGCCGGACAAGAGTTCGAAAGTAGCCTCGAAAATATGGCTTTTGGTTACAGCCTTTATAACTACCCCACGAGCTTGCAAGAAAAAGCTCCACGTGTACAGTTAGATCCGTTAGTACGATAAATAATGAAAATACGGTACAAGGACAAACAAGGGGCGAGTATGAAAACAAGCGAGAATTTCATTTTTTACCCACAGAATCCAGGAAATTGATTTTTTCGTAAAAGCTTTGGCGATGTAAGATAATAGATAATATGTCTAGATAAGTATTTACTCACGAATATGCATATTATAAGATTACTTTTCATGCAAACCATTGTACGTAAAAAGGTTTGCATGAAAACTGAGAAAACAAATTAATAGAGATCAGCTTACTCACAACATACCGCATCATAGGACTTAAGTAAAAGATAAATTGCTCCTTGCCAAAATTAAAAAGCTGCTCGAAAGAGGGCTCTGTAATCTGGAAGCCTCGGCATCTTTGTGCCGAAAGAAGATAATCCAGAAGTACATTTTATTGATGCCATTAACTTAAAAGTTACTTACCTTAAAAAAGTCATTTTCTAGTTAAATTTGCTATTTAAACCGTAAAATTATGTTATTTAACTAGCAAAAATAACCAAGGTTTCTAAGTTAGAAAGAAGTTACGTAAATCGAATTTGTTAGCGAATAACAGTGGTGTGACTTTCAATAAAATCTCTATAAAGGCAAATACATTTATTTACTAACAATTTGGGTAGATTTTCAACATACTTTCAGTATGGCCGTTTTCTTCATAAAACATTATTTTGTTTGTGTTAATGTATTTGTAGGTACAATAAAACATAAGCATGTAAAAAAAATTCTAGTACATAAAATATATTTCATTACATAAAATATATTTTTAACCACAAAAACAAACTTTACTTTTTATCACAATATATCATAGTTATTTGTTATGTTTCATTCCTGTTAATTAATATTTTGGGTTGCAATTGTCCGGATTATAAACAAGCAAAATTCACTAAACCAAATTTTTGCAACCTTGCCACAGCAAAAATCTTCAAGATACATGAAAATGTTATGTTATGAAAAAAGACACAGTTATCAATGGAATTTTTAAAAATGATATGAATGGATTGTGTTTTATTCATAAAACTTCTAAAAACTTTCGAATCAGGTTGTGGTTTCGTGTCAAGTATTACGGACTCACGGATCAGCGGGCCGAGGTTCGATTTCTACTCTACCCCAACTTGATTTCTATTTTGTGATAGTAAGTTGTTTACAACTCGTTGAAAATAACCCAAAATGTAAATATTTGAGTAAATAATAAAAACGCGAATATTTACTTTATTAAAAAAAAAAACACAAAAATCGGATTATTCTAAGTTCTCTAAACTATCGAACTTAAATTTCTCAAAATAGTAAATTTTTGGGTTTGTGATATTTGCCTGAACGATGACAATATGTACTTTATCGGATTAAGGAAAAAATATAAATGAATTATTCACGGATTGGGATTTAATTGATTGGACATAATCAATTTGCCGAAATCATTACAAAACTTTTCAAAAACCTTGAAATCATTTTTAAAAGCCGCCTGATCTGGATATCCGATAGAATCTATAACAGGTCCACGATCAGTAGCAAGCTTCATTCGGTATTCTTTGAGATAAGTAAAGGAACAAGAACTCGTGAATAAAGATAGTAAATCAAAAGTTTTTATGTGTGGTCACTTTTATAAACCAATGACAGTCCATAAACTAGAATATGTTTTCACTCACAGTTGCAGTAAATTTACATTACTTAATTATTATACAGACTTCAAAATTTTATATGTATTTTCATAATAAAATACTACTTTTAAAAATTCAAATAACAAAAAAATTACAACAACATTGAAAAATAGTATTTTCAACATTTTAATTTCGTAACTAATTTGAATTCAAAGGCATTAATAACTTTTGGAAAACATTTTACTCAACTTAAATATTAATGAAAGATATCAAATGACTTAGTTGTTTCCATTACTAAGCCATTAAAAAAAACACACTCTTACATGTTTTACGTTGACAAGTATTTTACTCAATTGTGAGAATGCAGGTTTAAGATAAATTTTATGTGTATTTCATTAAATAATTCATTATTTGATAACGCGTGTTAAAGATAGGGTTATTTATTGTTATTTCTAAATTGATAAAACAATTGGCTTTATAAAAAGGGTATTTTAAATAATTTTCACAAAGACGTAGAATTATTGTTCAGTACGGGGTGTTTGGGTGGTAAAATAGTAAAATACCATAAGGGTTGGAAATAGAACGGGTTGTCTGGAATTATTCACCAAAACCACCCTTCCTTTACTTGGGTTTTTGATGAAAATTGTGGCTGCGGTCTTACCATTCCATTAGTCCGTGATAAATTTTATTGCTGCTCCGCGAAATGGCGCTCACAGCTTTTAGTTACTTTTAATTTAATCGATTTTTGGAATGTCTTCCCCTAAATTGCCATAAAACAGGAATACATTATTGGCGTTTAGGAATCAATTCTCTAAAAAGTTATTCGTCTTTGTTGCATTGTGCTGTGAACACGTAATTATTGATAATTTTATTTTTATGCATACTTACTCCGCAAAATAATAAGGTGTTAAGCTGCTTCAAAACTAAGCAATATTTCAACTTGTGAAGTTAGATTTGTAAACCATTTTTTTTTCAAGTGGTTAGCGTGTTTGTTTTCCACGCAAATGGTCTCTGATTCATTTCCAGACATGGTTAAAATAAAGTGGCGATTAAAAGCTGTAATTTGTCATTTATGTTATTATTATTTATTTTTACATACTGTATTATTTCGCAAATTATAACTATTTATTTGTAAATCATTTACAGCTCTCAAAAACTATATTTTTTCTTCCATGACACAGAGCACTAGAGTAACTAGACGCTCTTTTCTACTACTGCGAAAACAATTTTAAATTAACAAAACTTTCAGTCAAAAGGGATTAGTCTACTTCTCAATATAAGTGTACAACCTACTTCCATTGTCCATATAAAGAATTAGTAAGTACTCTCAATATTAAATTGCTATTAAGAGATGGGAAATGGAGAGGGATTGCGCACGGATTGATGAGTGAATCTGGTAAAATGGGTAAAAAAAGTATTTCTATTTCTAAAGTGTTTTAATTTATAAGTTTCATATGATTTTATTGTTTAAATATTTTGAGTTTGTCTAAGTGTTTGTAGATTTTCATATTCCGTTCTCTAAAGTGTTCTTAATCTCTGTTGTAATTTGTTGATTTTATTATATTTAATATGTATTTAAGCCGTGTTTCAGAATGATTCTCCCGGCACGGGAAACCTCGCCGGGTAAAAACTAGGACAAAAATTGTAAAGGGATAAACAAATAATCAGTTCCTGGAAACACTCCTCAAATCTTCCTCTTCTTTTCCACGTCCGTTTCTAAGTGGAGCATATGGACATCACGAATTGCCTCCAGGAGACTCTATCGCCAGCCAGCACTCTCGCCTCCTCCGACGTCCGACTTAGTTCCGTCATCGACGACCTTCCAGGACGGCGTAAGCCCGCAAGTTTAAAGAAGAAGCAACTTGGATTTAGGTTCTCCTGAGACATGCGCAGCACGTGTTTAAGCCAGGACCACCGACGCATCCTCAAGACGCTCGTTATAGAAAACTTCCGCGTCCGTCGGACTTCAAAACTCAGAAGTTTGATGTTTTGAGCTTCGATAGGTTGCCAAGATTTGCACCCACATAGAAGTACTGATATTTTACGTACAAGAGTTGAAATATAAGACTGATAATCTTACCTTCATGAAACAAAAAAATGATCGAGATGCGCTATCATCGGCAACCAATGCAGGTCCTATGTATCTTTTGGTGCAGATAGAGATATTTTGTTTATTTATTTTGGAATCATAATTGACGACAAACAGTATTGAGTATTCAAATAGGCACATAAAACTATTGTTTAAATCATAATATGTATGCAAGATGTTTGAACTTTATATGTATCTTATTACTTTTAAACTATATTATACAATTTGTACAAATTGCCTACGGCCGTTAATAAACAAATTATAATAATATATTATTGGGCAGTAAATCTTTTCTATCCATTGCAAGCAAGTTACAAACATCATACAGATTTTTTTGAAATCGCTTAAAATTTTTCACCTTATAGTAAAAATATTGAGAAAATATCTTAAAAAAAATAATCGAGATTTCACTAAATATTTGGGTTGTCTCATAGTTTTCCTTCATTTATGACCATAACATTGTAAAAGCGTAGTGGATTGTGAATTCTAATTGATAGTTGGCCTTTTTTTCAAACTTCAAAAATATTTTATTCTGTTATACATCACCAATTTGGTACAATCAGTATTTTTTAATTATTCTCCAATCAATTTTCGAATCAAGCTTAAACATACATCATATAAAGGGCATATTAAAAAACGATATATTTCTTGTATTATTCGTGACGTACAACAAAAATTATGAAGTACGGCCTTCCAAAGCTTAATGAAATTGGATACTTTATGATAGTTTTTGTGATGAGGTATTTAAATAACAAGTAAGCTAGCTGTCAGAAAATGTAAAGGGACATTATGATTAATATTTATGGGAGCCTAAAATATGTGAGTAGTTACGTGTGTAACCTCGATGCTTTCCAACGGGAAATAAACTAAAAGAAATCGAATGATATCTTCTAAAAATTCTCGCATCTTCGAAGAAAAATGTAGTATTTCTAGGACAAAGACTTAAAAGGGAAAAGGTGAGAGGTTCGAAAAAGCGTCGAAAAAGCCCAGTTTACATTATCCATATCTTTTGCTGTAAAGCTTTTGGAATAGTAAGAGGATGCTGGAAAGGGAGAGTTATATGAATTTAAAATTCTTCTATTTTCTCTAGCGCCGGCGAAAGACATTTTTTGAAACTGGATTTACTCAATTTTCCTTACATATCCTGGTTCGGGGTTTCTTGGGAGCTTTGCCTGTCAAATATCTAGAATAGCTAAATCTCTTTGGGTTCTACGAGTCAAATTGATAAGCTGCTAATTTCAAAATTATTCTTCGTTTTTACAATTCAAATCATCTCGGCAAACTTATTGTTAAAAATAACCAATGTGAAACAAATTATATTCAGAATTTTTACACGTGTCTTTCTTCTTTACACAAAAACTACATACCTTTGAAAATCGATGAATTTTTAATCTATAATCGGTATAATTCAAAATGGATACAAACTTTGAAAATTAATCTTTTTTTAAATGCTTGAATTCATGGATATATAATTGATTTAATAAATACTTTTTTACATAGAAAACTAAAGAAAAAATTAAACAAACCATTTTTTATTATTTCAACAGAAATTACGATAGTACTTAAAATGATAATAAAAGGAAAATAATTCTTTACGTAAATACTATATCCACAAATGTTTCCAATTAATATCAAACCAACTTTTTGTACAAATAACAATATTGGTATATCATTGCTCAATATTAAAGATAACACAGTGTATTAAACAATTCAGGTGTTTATCAATTAAAATACAATTTAAGTTTTTCAGTTTACGTTGGAAGAACATAAAGAATTTTTTATATTCGTGTTAAAGAATATATGAGGTGTCTTCACAATGATTATTTTTTTCGAATTTGCAAATCACCCAATCAATTTTAACCATGACTTAAATAAAGATACCGGAGTTAAAATTTTACATACAAATAATAAATAAATAATAAAGCGTTAAAAGCAAATAATATGGAAATATTTCACGAAAACTAAACAATGTTTCTTTGATCAATAATCAAACGATCTTCCAATATAGCCCATTATAAAAACGATGTTTTATTGTAATGATCACCTCTAAACCTCACGCCCCTTCTTTAATTTCCTCCCTATTTTTTCAAGTGTTTCTTCCACAACATAAAATATTTTCATAACCTAATCGGTTCGTGTAAGGTTTACTTATTAAAATGCTCGTCATTCTGGTGTTATATGTTTGTGCAACAACTATGATGAATGTGTATAGTGGGTTTTGCACGTTGGTTTAATTGGTGTCCTGACAAAGAGACGCGTACGTCTCGAAACCGGTAGACATGGAGAAGTCAGTTAGTGGGTTTATACAAATATTAAATAACATTGAGTACTATTTTGTTTATTCTTGAATTGTGCATGATAGTAGAGAACAATGTTGCTCAACCCCAGGCCCGCGGGCCATATTGTGGCCCGCCTACGAATACTTATTAAATGGGCGACTTTGAAAAAAAAATTTTTTAAATATTATACATTTATATATATATATACTGGTACCGATAAAGGCAGGTATGAAGGTAAAAAAAACATAATTAAGATATTGTTAGAAATTAAATATTACAACAAGAATCACATTTTTTTTTTTAAAAAGAGAATATAATTCTATAAAAAGAAGTTTCAACCAAAATATTTCAAAAACAATTTTTTTTATTGTATTACCGAAAGCATTATTTTAAGTAGAATTAAAGGAAAATTCCAAAAAAATGATGGGATTTAAAATGCTTGTAGTTCTTTTTAAAAACAAAAAAGTAAGATTTTGTTTCGGCCACTTTCATGTTCAATTTACTATCTTCAAATCATTAATCATCTTGTTATTCTTTCTTTTTTCTCTGCTGCATTGGCATGTTTTTATACTTTTAAATTACTTATAATTACTTGTTTTATATATGTATATAAAATCAATATATTGCTGCTCTTACTATAATGTGTCCTTAATTATGAAGATGTTTTTTAAATTGACTTAAATTTACTGTCTTATATTTCACTTAGCGATTCTTTTCATCGTTTCTTCGAATCCCTTAAAATATGTATGTGTATATTTATGTTTTTCCTATTTATTTATTTTTTAAATGTTAATACTATTCAATGTTATTTTCATCTGAGCATGTTTTTCATTCTTTATTTCAATTCTTAATTTTTAATTATTCTCAAAAAATTTCTTTATTTATTATATTATTATTTCCATTTGTAAATACTCACTACAAACTACAAACTTTAAAATATCTTTTTTTTACTTAAATTTTAATTTTTAAACAACTTTTGTTTATGTTTTTCTTTTTCCTTCTCTTTTTCATACTTTCATAATTAACTTTACATATAACTGCTTTATAATATGGAAACTGCACTGGTCTATTAAAGTTAAGTTTAATTGTGTAAAATATTAAACTTTGTAACTGTACTGTATGTTTCCTAAAAAAAATAAAATAAAAAAATAAAAATTACATCAAATTTTAGTTAAATACTTAGTTTTTATACCTATGAAAATCCAGATACCTAAGTTTAGTCTAAATTTGAAATGGCGATAACGCCAGATAACTGCCGGTCTAAAAGTAATTATATTTTAGTTACATAAAAAGTTTATTTTTTAATAGAAATAACTTTAAAAGTTATTGGTTTTATCTGATTTATCATATTATTATTTTTATTATTGCGCAATTTGAAAAAAAAACAGTTGTTTGAAAATGGCAAAATCCTATGATTTCCTCATTCTGCGTGCGTTTTACCCGACTACAGCCTTAACGCAACGCTATCGTTTTTTATTGTGTATGCATACCATTGGTAGAATTCCATATTAAATTTAGTAACGTATCCAAAATAAAATACGTTTGTTGGATTTCAATTATACTTTAGTTTTAAAAATAAACAAGGTGGCCTCCGTGGTGTAGTGGTCAAGACGCTTGGCTCACGCACGGAAGGTTCCGGGTTCGATTCCCGGTGCGAACACAAAAATTAAAAAATATTTTTTTCTCAAGCCTGGGTGTTCTGTGATGTAATTCATCATTGTAATTGAACCTCCAGGCCTGTTGTTGTGCAAAAATAAATAAAATCAAAAATAAGGTATATTGTGACGCGTGTTGTCTTGTTAGGACATTTTCAAACAAAACGAAACATATACTAACAATACAAAACGCGTCACACACAAAGGTGTTTTATTTTGTTTACATTACCAAATTTAGCTACGGTTTTTTTCAATTAGTTGAAAAAAAATTCAAGAAGTTAAGACTTCTGATTTTTTTCTGAAGCAGATTATACATTTAGTTGAATATTTATTTTCCATTCGATGAAAGTTATTTATGAAGTTATCAAATAAATTGTACTGGTACAATCAATCTTGTTGACAAAAGCGAACAAAAATATGCCAAGAGAGATAAATCTGGAGCAAAAGTTTGAGAATTCAATAATATCATAATGTTATCAGCAAATTCGGTTTATTATTATTTACAAGGGTTCCCAGTGCGCATTTCATGACTTTTATTGCAAATCAAAATGCTAAGGCTTAACTTTTACACCATAAAAAATATTATCTACTTTGACGGGAAAATAAACATTTTATAAATTGTAATTGAACCTTTAAAAGACGGTGCTAAAAAACGTCTCTGGAGACAGTGTTGTAACGTCGTGTTACTTTAACTATTGTGTGACTGTGGTATAACACGAGTCAACTAGGCGAGAGAAGTGTGCATGTCAATTTAATTGATGGATGCATCGAGAAAATAGGAAACTGGATGGCTAAAAACAGACTAACATTAAACCCATCAAAAATGGAACAACTATTGGTGGCTTCAGCCAGACGACAGAATTTTATCCAGGATACAGCCCTACCCAATGTGGGGAGTACCATTTTACTCACCGTTAAACTACTGAGAGTTTTACTCAATACTGACCTTTCTCTTGACGCTTAAATTAGTAGAACGATATGTTCATGCTTTTACCAGCTGAGACAAATTAAATGCATATACAAAAATTTGCCGGTTGATGCCGCCCGTCAATTAATAAATGCGTTTGTAGTGTCTAGAGTCGATTATTGTAATGGTATCTATGCAGGTCTACCTATGAACAAAATGACTAGCCTACAATTCGTATTGAATGCTGCAGCGAGACTTATTTTCGGAATCCCTAAGTTCAGTCATATCACTCCACTACTTCGGGAACTACACTGGCTACGTTTTCCACAGAGGGTCGAATACAAACTCTGTTGGCTTATGTATAAGTCACTGCTTAACTCTGCTCCGGAATATCTAAGGGAACTATGCATTCCAGATGAACTAGCTGACTGGCGTCTCACGCTTAGATCAGCTACGTCTACGGCGTGAGGAAAAGGTATTATACCTCTACGCAAACAGCGCACTAAATTTAGTGAACGCGCATTTGCGGTCGCAGGCCCTATGGCATGAAATGCTCTTCCAGCTTCCAGGTGCGAGGCTGTAAAAGTGAAGTGAAGCGGAAAAAACTTAAAACCCACTTGTTCTCTAAATCATTTGAATAAATCCGTAGCATGTGTCAAAAAAATAAATTGTTTTAATTGAATTACAAATTTAAAAGCTTCAATATATTTTTTTAAACTATAGATTCACTATATAAAGCGCCCTTGAGGTATTATATTACGAAAATGTTGCTATATAAGTTATCCATAATAATAATAATACAAGAATTAGTATATCTCTCTTATTTATTTAAAAACATGAAGTTTGATATAGACCGAAAGTACCGCTCTGCCAAATCCATCAATTCTATAATTTCTTGTTTAAAAATAATTTCTGTGAACGCGTCTATATTTTAAAAAATACCGTTCGACATATTAGTCACCAACAAGGACCCGAATTGCGCCTTTCGCAAGGGTCGTTGTATGTAATAAAAGTCTGTCCGCTCGGGCAATCGGGAGCCTATTGTTCTTGCCGAGAAGGTACCCCCAAGAACCGGCCACATGTCAATACTTGTGAAGCTCAGGACACTTTTAAAAACGCGAATAATAATAGTTTAAAATAATATTTATATTTTGAAATCCAAATCACTTTATTTCCATGAATAACATATTTATATTTTACATGAAAATTAAAACGGCGACCATCACGCCGTTTCCCCATAAAAGTAGGTAGAGAGGATGGAACGCCACGTCACTCTATCTCAGCATATAGACTTCGTTTCTTCTACCTTCATACCTATTCTCGTGCACGCTCGCCGATTATTCCGATTCTTATCATAAGTTAATTATAAGACTAGGTTAATTTAATATTTAAGTTATAACAAGTTAAGATAAGTTTTAAGAACACCATTTGGCGGGAAAGACGGAATTCGGCGGGAAAAGAAGACCGCCCCGACCGAAGCGTGCGCCCGCCAATGAGAGCGACGAGACCAACCGGGAAGGGGGGACGTCGAAAAGATGATAAAAACCGTGACGCCCGCTTCCCGGACTCTCTTCCTACGGAATCTCTTTCGACGGAGACTCTCTTCCACTTAGACTCTCTTCCTCTTAAACTCTCTTTCTACACGAACTCTCTTCTACGGACTCTCTTCTCCTGCGTCAGTTGATCTCAAGGGTCACGGGCGGGTGCCTTGCCATCCCCGTGGCCCAGTCAGCAGCCCAGTCAGCAGCCACTAGAGAAGCCACCACGCTGGCTAACCAGCCCTGACGTCGCAGCCCCGACGCTGCCGCCTACGACGTAACCCGCGCGCTCACGTCGCCGCATCACGGTGATGCAGCCCACGCGCCCACGCCGCTGCGCTCATGACGAGCCACCCACGTCGTGCGTCCCTCTACGCACCCGACGTCACTTCTCATGCCCCGCCATGGGACAGGAAGCCACGCCGCCGCTCATAACGAGCCGTCCTCGCGGCATACCTCACCGCAGCTGGACGCCACCGTCCCAGCTACCCCTGTCGCCGCAGCCAGATCCTGCCCTCCCCCTACGATGCACCACTCCGCCGCCCCCATCGCGCCCTGTGCCCACGCCGCACGCCAAGGACCTACGCCGCCTTCGCGTCACCACGCCGCGCGCCGCATCAGGGCGTCAGGTTAATTTTAAGTTTATGGTTTAAGTAGGTTAAGTCTAATTCTAAGCTAGGTTAGATATTGTTCATAATTTAATTTAAATACATTTAATTTCCACATTTTATCTTTATTCCTTTCTTACCCTCCACATTGACATAATTAAACTGAATGCAACTTTAATCTAATTGTTATTCTTTACGAATAACTGGCGCCCGACTAAACCAAACGTCTCTCACTCTCTTAATATTTTTTTTTTTAACTATCATTTTAATTTAATTTTCTTTATTATTAATTTTTAATTAACTTTTTCGAGGTTGTCAAGTTTTATTCTTTGCTATCTTCAAATGCACATTTTCACACCGGTGTTGGTCATTAATTTGTTTATTTATACTGCATACTTATGCTGGATTTTAATACAAATGTATTAATCCTCGCAATAATAAGAACAAAACAGATGCGATTACCACAATAACTCTTTTTTACAGTATAAGAAAGAGCACGAGAACAGAACTCAAAACAAAGAAGACAGAGACGCTATTCTGTGTCCGGTGTTGATGTAAAAGAGACAAAAACAAAATAAAAAATTCGTTCAATCAGTCAGTTGTTGGCAGTGAGCAGGAGTGCATGCTAGTTAAATGACATGCGTATTTATAATTTTTAACTCATTTTTCAATAACATGCCTTAAATGTGTAATTTTTTTTATAAATTATGGGAAATGAATTATTTCAAATGTCTAAGCTTCAGAATATTAGTTTTTTTTTTGCTTGAGGTAACACGATGTGATAATACATATTTTTAGCACAGTCTTTAATAATCAAGCAAAACAAAATTTACTTTGAAATGAAGGTATTTAAAAACCAAAATTTAACACGTGTATGCACTTTTAATAATCGGTTTTTCATAATTTATAAAAATTATAACTTTTAATTTAGGCTTGTAGCAAAATACGACTACATTATTTTGGAAAAAAAAAAGATATGTTTATTATCATCATTCCCTTCCCGCACCTAATAGTGTGTAGGGCACTGCATCGTTACACCAATCGTAGCGTATGATGATCATTTCTGTTACATGAATATAAGATGATCAGTGTTGAGCTTCAAGTGCCAGTCTAGTGACCATAAAATATTATATTATAAAAACTCCTTTTTAAACATATCAACCATGTCGGAGAACGAACATGAGACTTCTTGCATGGTAGGCAAACGCGCTAACTACTCTTCAAAGGCCGACCTTGAACTTTACATAGTCATCAAGTTTTGTATTTTATACAGATTCATTTGACATCATTGGCACGCAAGTAGAGAAGAATTAATGATAATTATTTCATTCAGTCTATGTCAAATCACAAAATATATGAAAAGTCACAAAATTTCATTTTGAAAATAATCCAACTGATTAAGGTTTTTGTCTGTGTCCAGGCTGATGAAAAAAAAGTTTTATGTGTGAAGCAGAACCGGAATCCTGGACGAGTAATTTCAACTCGATTGCTACTATCAGGTAAAAATCTTGAAGGAGATAATCAAATTGAGATGAGTTGACCTTTAAGTGGAGTGTTTTGCGCATTTGTCTACCATGCTCGAGGTCTCGGGTTTGATTCCTGGTAGGGCTAATGCAAAATATTTATTTTAAACGTGTTTTAATACTGCGATATTTCACTGTTCCCTTTCAATTTGAATATTAGTGAATCCAAAAAGAAATTCATTGTTCAAACAAGAAAACACGCAGGCCGATTTAACAAAGGTCGTACAAATCTACAACATACGGTTTAGTTAAAGAGAATAGATATTGCAAAGGTTTTACAAAATACAAAGATGTAATAAAAGGTAATACGATACCATATATACAAAATGTTACTGACAAGATAGTCAAAGTCCTTAAGAAACAAAATATTCAAACAACATTTAGAACTGTGAGAAAAATAAACGAACACTTATTAAACCCGAAAGACAAGAACCTCCTGGAAACTAAAGCTTTTTATAAGCTGAGCTGCCAAGGATGTGATAAAGTGTATAATGGACAAACAGTAACTTGGGCACCCTGATGAATCTGCAATAGCGCAACATTTTATGGACACAGGACGTTTTTTCGCCTTAAAACCAAAGTTTTTTCATAAACCTAGAAATTACAATGCATGAATAATAAAAAAGGCTATTGAAGTACACAAACACCGAAATAACATAAACAATGACGACTGGCAGAAATAAAACTCAATATGGCTTCCAGCACTATACTCGTATACTCTAAAATGACACGAAATGTACCTGCTGCCGAATGCGACATGGTACAAATTACTAGTAAATTAACACTTTTTTTTTCTACAAAACATACAGTTTACCCTGAAGATAGCTCCTGCAATGGTAGCCAAAACGTCGAAATGAATCCAACATACACGGGATCACTCAAAAAAGATACACATGGATAGATATTTATTATATTCTGTTGAATTAATTTTATTTATTTGGTGACTTCTCTCAATTAAACATCTTGCAAAACGTATTTGAGAAAAAACGGTACGCTATTGAGTACCTATGTCTCCAAAAAAAAAACAGTTTAAAATATTCATATTTTTTCTAGCAAATGGCGGAATCAGCAGTATACAGTTAAGTTTTGGTGCCGAGCCATTTTTATTGAAGAGAAAATTAGAATTGGAAAAACAGTACGAATGTAGAAGAAGCAAGATCTGTACCCAAAGACAGAGTAATATTACGTTTTATCCCCTCTACCTATCGTGATGGGGAAACAAAGTGAAGATTTGATTGAAAAACACCTTCCGAGTCTATTTTTAAGATCTTATAAAATGGGCCATAAGCTTTTATTTTGTTAATTTTTTTATCAAATGCCACAATTTTTTTTTCTAATCCTAGGAGTTACAGCAAAGGACAGAAAAATATTTACTTAAAGGTATGGTAAAAATATAGTAACAAGTAAAAATGTGTACGTAAAAATACATTTTTTAAATCTGTTAGGGTTATATAAGAAATATGATTAAGTCTAGTCATGTTATGTCTCGTCTGGTAAGTGTTTTTATCTTGTGCTTTTTCAAGTTGATTTAAAATTTGTTTCCAGAGTAATTTTTCAAGTGGTAAGGTAAGTCATTGTAGTGTTTTAGTCCATTGTTTAATACAGCATTTATGTTTTAAGCTCTAACTTTGTGGTTATGTATTATTCAAATAATAATAAATTACAAAGTTTGATTGTGTCCAAATGCTTGCAGACTGGCTGGATTTCCTCCCTAGGGAGTTGTTCATATTTAAATTTATTTCAACAGAGGGGGAAAAATCCTCTTTTTTTTTGAGAAGGTAATATGGAAGTCTAGGCATTTACAGGGCTTATGACCTGTCATTGGCTGGTTTAATTGGCACTTTACACTCTGTGTAACATTCACCATTCTGCCGATGTTTGAACATTCACATTTCCTCAACTCTTGACTCTGAATTACTACCTGGTAAAAGAAAAAGTATAAAAATTGGAAAATTGTTTTCATGCGTCGCCTAGTAGGTGATTTGGTTCAGCCGGATGAATCTCACCCACGTGATAAAGGTTTCAGCTCTTTTACTTCACAAAAGTCAACAGATGGAAGATTATTTTTCCCTCTCTGTTGAATAATAAATTAACTTTGTTTGTAACCACTTTTTTTTTTTTTTTCTACCGACCGGTTTCAAAGCTTCCACAGCTTCTTTATCGCGGTATTTCTCCGGTCTAGTTTTAGAAAAAGAATCCCCTTCACTTTACATCTTCCATTTTTACAAGAACATGACAAAAAGACTTGACTTATTAGATCCATTTGTTTAGATTTAATATTTAATATACACTGTCGAAATAAAATAGGACAAAATTCATTAGTAAATTCTACTTTGACAAAGAACCTCGTGTAGCTTTGATTTTTTTTTTAAATCAGTGTTTCAATACAAAGTTATCATATTTTTATTTATATCGTTGTGTAGTACCTATTAAAAAATTTACTTGCTACTTAACCAAATTACTTATTATTTTTACATTACCTTCTTAAACAAGTTCACCTCCTCTGTCGAAAAATTTATAAAAATTGTTTTTTTTCGTTTTTTTTTATTAAACATACAGAAAGCAGTTTGTTCGCTATTTTGATAAGATATTGGTGTTAACGGGTGCAATCAGGTCAAATCTATAGTTTTTTTTAAAAACAGTTAGGCCGTTTTCATCCAAAAAACTGTAAAAAAACACCGTCTGAAAATTGATTTGATTCCAAAAATACATTTCTCTTTTTTGCAGAAAACACCCACAGAAAAATCTTACAGACTGTTAGGAAGGTGGTATAGATGAACTCCTTTAGAAATCTAGTTCTCTTAAATAAATTTAAGTGGATTAATACGTAATATATTTTTTTTTAATTAAACAATTTTAAATCACCTCATAAATTCAAAGTTTAAATAAGGTTTTATTGATTCAATATTATATCTGGCTGTTTTCTGCAAAATGCATGTTTAAGTTGTGTGGTCAGCCTGACTTGAAATATCACAAAAATTCCTTAACAGATAATCAAATTATTTCTTAAGTTAGTATAACAAATGAAATGAAAGCAGGAGACTTCTACAAAATATTTCATAGATTTATGCACTATTAAACGTGTTGTCTAGATGTTTATTGAAATATATGTTAATGTAATTTTTTATTTTTTTTTGCTATCATTTAACAATATTCATGCTTCCAATTTTCATTATGTTGCATCCCAACTCAACACAGCGCTCTTGGGCTCATAGAGTTTGGGATACGTTATTATTATTTTTTGTATATATTTATATTTGTATGAATAAATTTATTTAAAAAAATAAGTGAGTAGCCTTGTATAAACATCAAATAATATGGTTGATACATAATGACACAACACACATCTTAGTTTTACAAGCGGTGGCTGTTTTCTGCAAAATGCACATCTTAGGTTGTTCAGTCAGCCAGACTTTGAAAACCGTTAAAAATATTCAAACACGTAATCATATGTTTGTGTTATATAAAAAAATAATGTATCCATTATTTATGATTTTTTATTTTATTTATATTTTTATTTACTAAGGAAAAACAACAGTTGTTATATAAGAATACAAAATATAAAAAATAGTACATTCATCCAGTTAAAGTTTTTCACAAATATAATGAGAGAACATGTTAAACAGTGAAGAGAAAAATAATATATTATATAAGACATGAGAAAAAAAAAAGAGCTCGTAAGAAGGTTGAGGGATAAGGAAAAAGAGTGGAGGAGTAGAGAAGAGGGATTTTAATAATATAGTTGACTAATTCAAAATTTTGATATCACAATAAAATAAACATATTTGAAGGAACATAAACTTTTTACACACTGACAAATGTTTCATTTTACAGTGTTTCAAAAATTTTTTTTTGAAGTCACAAAATTTTGTATTAAAAATATCTAAATGGGGACAAAGTAAATTAAATTTGGAGCAGCTACAGGTTTAGCAGTTACAGGTTATTTGTCAAAGTAAAAAACATTCTAACTGTTGTTTAAATTTAATTATTCACTCTTTTTACGAAAGTGCTATCATCTCAGATTCATTTTTCTGTGGCTGGCTGTTTTCTGCATAAGTACGTTCAATTTATTGCGTTGAAAACTTTTCGTAGAGCGAAGGTCAAAACAATATTAAATTTTCTCAAGTCTTATTTCGCGGCTGACAAGAATAGATGGATCAAGCAAATAGAAATATCATCTGGTCTCTTTATTTTGTCTAACCAGGCACCCGCTGTAAAAATAAATTGAATCTTCTGAAAGGATTTTGCCCTTTAAAGTCCTGAAGCTCAGCATTGCAATGTTATTTTAGCATGGGAATTTAAAATACTCAGAAGTTTTCATAAAGCACAATTATTTTAGTATTAAATAAAAATTATTTGCTTATCAACACTTACTAAACTTTAGAAAAATATTTTTACGTCGTTTTGTTTCTGTCACTGTAGATAGGCTAAATAGGTATTCCGCGTGTATGGTTTTAAAATCAATTATTACAAAGACCCATGAACTGTGTAACACTTCGTGTTTTGATGCCCAAAATCCCCTGATTCTGTCAAATTAAGTCATGGAAAGGGTCGAGAGTTTCAAATACCTAAGAGTATACGTTATGGAAAGTGGCAGCTTTCAAGAAAGCGCGGCTAGGAATGGCAGGCGCTGCATTCAAAAGTATGAATGTTGCCTGTGAAGATAATTACTCATTGAAAACCACATTCCGCCTACAGAACATCTGTACAACACTTATTCTCTTCTATGGATGTGAATTGTGGCACCTCACTAGGACGCATAACGGCAAAATACTGAGTTTAAGAATTGATGTCTTAAGAAGAATCTTGGGTGTGCGGTAGTTGCCCTGTCAATGCCTTAACTTTCATATTTTCTTCCCTTAAATGTTCTCCATCTCCAAATTTTTTTCAATGTGAGGGTGCGTTAACGGGGGTGTGTGTAAGAGAGGGCGTGTGTTCGTGAGGATTTGTGTTCGTGAGGATTTGTATTCGTGAGGATTTGTGTTAGTGAGGATTTGTGTTTGTGAGGATTTGTGTTCGTGAGGATTTGTATTCGTGAGGATTTGTGTGAGTGAGGGTTTGTGTTTGTGAGGATTTGTGTTCGTGAGGATTTGTGTTCGTGTGGATATGTATCTGCGTTTAAAGAAGTATGCAAAAGATTCTTAAGTTCTGTTGAAAGGATAATCTTTTCTTTGAAATCTATTCCAATAGAGAGGGAAAATATTTATTCAAAAGGGTATGTCTAGGCATTTACACGGCTTATAACATGTTATTGGCTGGTTTACTGACCACTTTACTCACTGTGTAACATTTATGATCCTACCTACGTTTAAATATCCACATATGTTGACTTTTGTGATGATTTCATTCCACAAAATATTTTTAATTGTTTATTATTCAGTGTAAGAATGGTTTTAATAATTTTTTGTGTATTCTTGATTCTTTGTTTTCTTTTATTGTTTCCTCAATTGTTTGTGAATTTTGCAGATATTTCATTATTGAACAAAAGAAAACAGGAATTGAGGGGATCGTGAGGATTGGGGACGACGTGTTGGCTCCTGTAGATACATCCTCCTCTCTCCTCCTTAATTTGTATAGAGTTGTATTCCTTGGAAATATTTTTGCCAACTTTCCTCTATGCGCAGCTGACGGAGTCCCCTAGGGCCGCAATTGCAATGGGAAATCGAGGATGTCATACCTTCACCATGACGGTATAGTTGAAGATAAATACTCCAAAGTGGTTACGAGGATACACTACCGACCTCCTACCTTCAAGTTTTGAGGTAGATACGTGGCAATATACAAGAGTCGAATAATCCGATTTGTTTTTCTCTTCGTCCTTAAAACGATATCAAATATTATTAGCTGAAATATTTATTGGTGTAGGTGAGATTCATTTGGCTGAATTATTTGAGCTATTTTTTTTAAAACTTTTTCCCTTTCCCGAAAAAGGTTTATCTTCTCTGGTGCAGTAGATTTCAATATTGATAACTCCCTAGAGAGTGAAATCCATCCACGTCTACGAACATTTGGACATACTCGAAATATTACTGTTTGGTTTGTTTTTTTAACTGATTAATCTTTAAATTTATGTTTATATAACTACGGCGAGTATAATTTCAAAGCTAAATCCGAACCAAAGCCGGGGAAATGACTACATAACATAAATAAATAATGTACGCTTTTCTCAGTGTAAACACACCACGCAAGTGAACCGATATAAAGAGTCCCGAGGTTTGTATAAAAGATATGCCTTAATGTAATATTCAAATAAGATTCTGTGTGTTGATATAAAAGTGCCGGGTCAGCATGATTGATGTGTACCGGCCACTGTAGGGTGACTATGCTTTCAAAATACTTTTTTTATGTTTTATTTTTTTATTATGATTATTTAAACAACGTTCACGGGACCTTGTAACTGCTATTTATTTCGCAGAGGCTGATTTTCGCACTATTAGGTGCGTACAAAATCATTACTAATAAAAACTTTTAATATAGTGTCCGCGCAGGTAATCCTTAACGTAAAAGACCAAAAATATTTTTTATTTAGTTATTATAGTTGGACAACTTATATAATGCCATTTTTGTGAAAATCATCCAAAAGGCGCTGCACAGTAAATAAATATGCCAGCACGTTTTGCAGCTACAAAGCGCACGGATGATCTAGTTCCCGTTCCCTTTAATTTGACAACAAAGTGCTGTGTTTGAATAAAATTAAAATAAATAAAAAAACTCATTTAAAAAAAAAAAAATAGATTTAAATAAGTCTCGCGGCTACTGAGCGCATGGATGGTTGAAATTCTAGACCTTATGTACAAAATTAAAGTAGATATTGGATAGTTGATAACATTTACATATTAAAGCTAGAATAACAATTGTCTTACAACTACAAATCGCGTGGATGAGTGGAAATATAGCAAGTTTCTAAGAAAGAAAGCGTCCAAAATCTGTGGATTTATTTTGCGAATATCTTAGCCATTCAAAAGCCCGAAAATTGCAATTACATTATATAAATCGTTTGTAGTCTGCTTGAATTTAATTCTATAATATAGTCTCTTAATTATAATATTCATGTAACGCGGATTGAATCGGTGCAACGTAAAATTTTAAAATCGTTAATATTTAGAATCGGATCAAATACTTTCACAATCAACTATTATGATCGTCTAGAGTACTTTCATATCTTCAGTTTAGAATTCCGAAGGATTTTGGCTGGTTTGATATTCTTGCACAAATAAATATCTAACTGTATAGATGCCCATGATATCCCTGCTCAGATAAACCTTAATGTACCTCGCCGTAACTTGCGTGCCAATTCTGTCTTTGTTGTGGGAAATTATAAAACTAGCATCGGATTATTTTTCGATCTGGCAAAGATCCGCAGAACAGTGAACGAAATCTCACTTAGCGGTACTGTCGATGTGTTCCTACAGCAAGGGCAGACATTTAAGAAGCAAGCGGTGTTGTCTCTCTTGACTTACAATGTCACACTTGCCATTTCCGCCTAGATTATGCTATATACATACATACCTTTTGTTAATAAAACACTTTGTTAATGTAAGTGGATTTTAAGAATGTTTGGATTAAGTATAACTCAAAATGCCAATCTTTTAGGGTTAACTTAAGCCTGTTGATTGGCTCCCATTTCAAATTATATCAATAAATTTTCAAAAAATAAACATTATTTAAGCTTTTACCCGTGGCTTTGCTCGCGTGTATCAGGGAGAAATTGCGTATTATTTGTCAGCAAAGAAGCACTGAGTGGATCGTTACGTGGTGTGACCCAGCTGGACAGATTTTGTCGTATGGATCGTGTTAGCGTACTTTTTTTAATTAAAAAAAAGTAGTTTTCCAAAGTTATGAAATGGTTTTCCTGGATAAAATCTATCCATTTTTACTTCCCGGCCTTTTTGCTATCTTCGTGCATCTCAATATGTTAGTATGTTGCGAAATATTATCGTTTTGACGTTGAATAATAAGAATTTTCCCTACAAAATGACATATTTTTACCGGATAAAAAGTATTGTGTATCGATATATAAATACCAATATGCACAAAATACAACAATCTGATAATTTATGGCAATGTAGTGTCGTTATTCTGTTAAAATATTTATTTATTTTTCCACTAAGAATTTTCCCGAGGGAGCGATAAATTTTTTTCGGAATGTTAAGTAGCTTATGATACTTCTTAGCTCTCAGGGTATTCTATTTAAAAAAATGAAACGCTCTTGTTCTATGCAATTAAGGTAAATAGCTCATCTAACGAATAATTACTCTGAGCAACCTTCTGACTTTGCAGTTATGCGCGGACTTGTGTAAAATTTACTGCGCTCAGTCTTATTCTGGAATTATGGAACTGCGTAAGGGTTTTCGATATTTTCAGCTCTTCGGCTATCCGATGAAAAATCTTAGATCAGTCTCTTTGTCGCGCCGTAAAAGAAACAAAAACAACAGACAAATGGATCACATTGCTATTGCCCTACTGTTCTGTACATGCGCGATCACACAAAGACAATGAGGCTGCCTGCAGTAGTGGAATTGATTCATTGTCCAGCGGAGATAGCCTGCCCGCCTATCTATAGGACAATATCTCAGTCCATAAGCCTGTCCGTCAAATTTTTATTCAAGAAAAAAGCTCCAATACTTGGAAAGGACAATATTGTCTTGTCCTCGTGTGAACCCTACGTTAGAAAAGATGAAATCACACGGTTGCAATCTGATTTCTTAACGGTTGTGTGAGAAACTGTCGTATGACAGGGTTCAAATGATAAAATATGACGTGAAAAAGCTTGGGATAGGTACGACCGGTAATATTAATAAATTAGAATGATTTTTTGGTCGTGAGAAACAAATGGATGATGAACGAGTCATATGTTACAACTAAGATGGGGACAGCATTACAAGATTTGGCATATTTAGATAAATCGAATTCTCATGTCTGGTCGTCTCGAAAGCAGAATCGAAAGATGTAAATAACGAGATGTATGAATATAAAAAAATCTAGAAATACATGTCGTATGGCATTTCGTCTTTTCTGCCCACCTCTTCGGTGAATGGCGTGATGCGTAATGAATAATTCGCTATAATCACCCCTCTGTTTCTCATCCCTCAAAAAGGCTAAGCCACGATTAAAATAATGCAACAAATTTAAAGTTCGTAATACTTTGGAAATGTTTGGTGAAATATTATACAGCTGGTCACCCTCCCGCTACCGTAACCTATAAAACTACCCGCTTCATACACCCACAAATCGTGATACAATCGAGCGCCCAAAGCTTGTTAGGCGGCACAATATAGCGGAAAACAGATAAAGCCTCCCTCCATACTACGCACCCTGAATACCTATAAGGACATCCCCTAACTTCTTGTTTCTCTGATCTATGGCCACTTTATCAACAGCCTTATCATAATTATTATATACAGCCTTATTAAGGATTCTTCACACCGCGCGCTATTTTTTGGCACGTTTTGAAATGACTCCATGTAAAAAAAATCGTTGGTTACTAGGCAGAACGAAAGTTTTTTATTTATTGAGTTGGCGTTTATTTTGTAAAACTCCATATTTTTATTATAATAATAAAACATTCACTTGAATCTTATAATTTTGTTTATTAATTAATTATTTTTAAAATTGGATATTTTTTTTGCCTTATTACATTATTTTAAACGAATGTTCAAACGATTTTTACTCGTTTGAAAATTTTTAAAAATGAGATTTTTTCCATAAGATTTAGTTTTTGTGTATCTTAGCTGAAATTATTAAAACACTACAAAATTTGCAGCCATATTTTAGTTTTTTTTTTTTTAAACACAGAAATAAAGATATATTTATATTTTATATTTTATAAACATAAACGGCAAATCTGCCTTTTACAAACATTTATAATATTAACAAATTTGGATTAAATGAAATGCATAAATAAATAAATATAATTACCATTCACCATCTTTGAAAAAATTCAAAAGGTTTGTTCTATAGGAACAATACCCTACACTAAATATATCAGATACGTGGGAATAACCATTGCCGAGTTCATGAAGTCAATTTAATACTGCATTACAAGTATACACTGTCCGTGAATTGTTGCTACAAAACGGTGGCACCTATCTAGTCATTCTTCCAGGCACCCTGAAGTTGATGAGAGATAATAGTTCAGGGCAATCCCATATTGAATTTACAATTTTGAATAAATTTAAAGGGTCTTTATTTTTTCTTCTATCGTTAAGTTTTAACGAATTTAATGTTTTTAGTAAAAAATCGTAATTTAAAAATTCATGACTGATTCTAAGTTTAAAATTTATATACCGTTTTTTTTGGACTCTTTCAAGAGAATTTTGCTGACAGTTGTAGTAAGGAGTCCATATTGTAGAGTTATACTCTAAATTTAAAATTAATAAATTTAAGGGAATCCAGTGTATATGTTTATCATTATGCTACCGCTGTTTTTTTATTTTCGTGAAAGATCTTTCAATTAGTAAATACTGCCTCTTGTCAAACTAATAACATAATCTATTCACTAAATGTAATTAAACATTTGTTTGTAACCACTTACCGACTTCTCTATGTCTATCGGTTTCGAGAGTTTCAATCTCTTTGTCAGGACACCAATTAAACCAACGTGCAAAACCCACTGCACATCTTGACCGTAATTACTGCATAAAATCATAAAACCAACACTACATGCATTTTAGTAACAAGATTGTTATTTTTTTTTAAATTCAAGATTGACTTATCTGCTTTCATTTCATATTTTTATTTTCTTATTAAATATCTTGATATTTTTACGTTTTTTTTTATTATTTATTTTAGTATTATTTAATTTCTTCATCACTATTAAGTAGACACATTATTTATTACTATAACATCATACTACAGTATAGAGTGAGTTTATTGGAACCATATCTGAATTATCATTTCAATTATATTTTAGTATTATTTTCTATTGATTTCAATGATACTATTATTTTGGATTATGTTTGTAATTCAATTTATATTTTAGTATTTATATCTGATTATTTTTTTATGTCGTCTTCTTTGGAATTCATTATTTTTCTGGATTGATATTCTATTGCACCAAATGTAATTTTAATTGAATTAATTTGGCCATGTATTTTTTATTGTTAATTATTATGGCGTAACACAGGCACAGCCTAATAAATTCATAAATATGTAAACGAGTGTAATTTCGAATGAATAAATAAAATAAAAAAATAAATAAAACACAGGCATTGATTTGGACAAACATGCACTGAAAAGGTCATGAAAATATTTTATGTTGTGGGAGAAATAGTTAGAAAAAGAGGAAAGTGATGAAAGGGGGGACGCGACTTTAATAGGTATAGGGTGACCATAAAAACATAACATCAAATATTTGGTTATATTGAAAGGTTGTTTGATTATTGATCAAAGTAATATTATTTTTAACAGCTTTGCTAATGTAAAATATTTCCATTTATTTACTTTTATTATTTATGTATAAGATTTTAACTCCGGTTATGTACAGATATTTAACAATGATTGATCACAAAGTAAGTGCTTTCAATATTAATAAGAATCTATTCAAATTAAAAACGGAAAACCTTCACTCGAACAACGTTTTTCCAGAATAAAATTTAATTTTAAAATCTATTTTCAGTTCGCCTACCGAATAGGGCTCTTTGTAAAATCATGAATTTACTGCGTGACAAATTCGGCGACAGCATTATTTCCAGAAATAATCCTGTTAATTTGCCTCCACGAGCCTGTGATTTGACGCCATAGGATTATTTTAAGTATGCCTATCTTATGTCCATAGTCTACGGAACTAAACAAACCATTCTTTAAACACTGGAAGCCAACGTAACATGAACCATTTCGCACATACCGCAAGATTTGTTGAATTTTTTTTCTCCAAAATTTTAACCGAAAGAATGCGCTGCCTAACTACTAATAGCGTAAGAATTAGTCGGATACCATATACAAAAAAATACACGGGTATTTTCATTATTTTGAACGCAATCAAGACATCTAAATTTATTGCAACAGAGAGGGAAAAGATTTTAGAGAAGGGAATATGGAAGTCTAGACATTTACAGGGCTTACGACTCGTCGTTAGTTGGTTTAAGGGGCCACTTTTTATATTAATATCATTTACCTAAATAAATCATTTTTAACCATTTTGATAGGTTTTCAAACTTTCAGTTCAGACATAATCATCATCATTCCCTTTCCGCACCTAATGGCGCATAAGGCACTGCATTGGTAATCAATCACAGCGTATCTTGATCATTTCTGTTGCATGAAGGTAAGATTATCAGTCTTACGCTTCAGATACCAGTCCAGGGACTATGAAATATTCTAGTGTGAAAACACTCTTTTAAATTACTATTTCATATCAACCATGTCGGGAATCGAACCCGAGACCTCTTGCATGGTAGGCAAACGCGCTGACCATTACACCGCAAAGCCGACGTGAGTAATACAAAAAAAAATATTTATAAATTAAATACACGTATACACAGTATTATTACTAGAACACACAAAAGAATAAATATGACAATTTGTGCCATAATTTCAGATATTTTTTTTTTTTAAATGTACAAAAATAAACAATAAGGATACCACAAATATTTTAATTCCTTATCATTGCCATAAAAACTAGAAATATATTTACATACACTCTTTTGAAATAAATAAATCAGTATTTTTTAAAAAAATAAAATAAATAAAACAACTTTCTTTTTAAACCACTTTTTTTCTACCAATCGGTTTCAAAGCAAACAAGCTATTTTATCACGGTTTGGTGTTTTATTTTTTAAATTAGTGGTTAAAAACAATGTTGTCTTATTTATTTTACTATAATGAATTGCCACAAAGTTAGTGCTTCAAATTTAAAATTTACCAAAGTGTTTAGTTTATATTACGAAAATGGCTCTTAATAAGTTATCCATAATAATAACGGAAAACGGGATACCTTGAATACGTGGATTTATTTCACGAATGATTCAAAATTATGACCTGAAATACCTTAATCAACAGTATTCTATCCTTGGCCAATTTTCTTTTCAAGGTAAAACTTTACCCTTTAAAAATTTGTTTTAAAATCTGAGTTAATTGGATTCTAGAAAAAAAATAATACCGACCCTTCAATGGTTGTCAAGTAAAGTGTTGGGAGTAAACAGGAAGGGGGTGTAAAGCTCATTAATATTTTGGATGCTTACACCGCCCTCCTCTCTACCTCCTCCCACCCTTACACAGTCAAACAGCCATTCTCAAGGTACTTGGGAGTTCTGTGTTGTTACCAAAGTTACCGAAATGTTTAATTAACCCGTTAATTGGGTTGTAAGTGTTGCTATCTACGTTGGATACTTGGAAGAAACGTAAAACAATACGATGCTTTTTCAAAACCCAAACCAAACTGTTATATTTATATTTTTATGTTATAACAAATAAATAAAATTCAAAAAATTCAAAAAATATTTTTTTTCCAAACGACCCTTAGAGCTACACACCAAGTACCATAGAAAGTTAAGTTTTAAAAAAAAGTCATCAGCCCGATTTTCATTCACTTTAATTTGGTGGAAAACAAAAAGTTCGACAGCTCTCTGTATTTTTTAAAAATTATCTATCATAAGAACAAAAATATAAACCAAACAGATTTAAATTTCGAAGAATCGGGTAGAGTTAGGATATACGACTCAAAGGTCCGTGGCTTGAATCCCACTCTACTCCAACTTGATTCCCATTTTCTCATAGTGAGTTTTAACAACTCGTTGAAAATGGCCCTCAAAATGAAATATTTGCTTAAATCATAAGATCACAAATATTTATTGTAACAAAAAAAAATAGAAGAAAAAAAATAACACGATTTTCGGACAAAGTTTGAGAAAGCTGTATTTCATTAATAAATGTCATTTCTACTTTCTACAACGGCAGTGAATCTAAAACCGAACAATTTTTTTTATTTAAAAAAATAAATTATTCAGATAACAAATATTAGTTTACAATATTGTACATTTTTTATAATTATTTAATACAAACATTTACATTACCGTTTCCCATTACGTTAAAGAAAAAAAAAACGTGTTCATAATGGGGAGTGACGTCTTATTATCGTTTGTTTATTTTATATTTAATTATAAATATTTATAGGATAACATATATATAACAAAAAAATAATATAAACGGTGTTTTTAATCAGTGCTTCACAAAATAGAATTGAACGTAGTTATGCTGTAAACAGCCAGTCCACAATAAAAAAAAGCAATTTTGGCGTTTTCAGGTGCAGTAAGATCAATTCTATGTACTGCTAAAAACAGCTAGGCCGCTTTCATACAAAAAACTGTAATAATCACCTTCCGAAAATAGTGTCGTTCACAAAAACAGCATTTCTCAATTTGCAAAAAAAAACCCACAGCATTTTAAAAATCGGACGGTACTTTAAAAATCATTAAAACTGATCAAATACATAATTAGATTCTTGTCAAAGTCAAAAGCATTCCAAATGTCGTGTGTGATTTGATTATTCACTCGTTTTAGAAAGGTGCTATCATCTCAGTTTAACTTTTATATGGCTGGATTCTCTCGGCATAACTACGTTCAATTATTAATGTAACTTTTCAATTCTTTTTTAAATATATTGTATTCCTGACTGCACTTTTTATTTCTTTTGTTCATTTCATTAAAGAAAAATATTCCTCTGTAAGTACATATAATGATTTTGTGCTGTAGCTGTTTTTAATTTGGGAATTAAGATATTACCACCTGTTCTAGGTCACGAACTTACGTTTTATGACACAGAAACACTACGATTTATTTTGTCTTTTTGTATCTAAAGCAAACAATCCTTTCAACATAACATTTTTTATCTAAAACCTTAGAAATAAAGTAATATGCTAATTAAAAATACTTAACTTCAATATCAATACATAGATGGCGCTCCAACACGCTAGTGAATGGTTTCTCATTTAATAAGATGTATACAAAAATCAAAATGTTACCTGTGTCGATATTCGCTAATAAGCGGAATGGGGAATGTTGTAAAACGTAAAGTGGCCACTTAACCCAGCCAATGACAGGTCATAAGCCCTGTAAACGCTCGAATATCCATAATCCTGAATTTGAAAAAATTCTACCTCATCTCTGTAGGGATATTAATAAAAAATAAAACCTTAGACTTTTAAAATAATTGAACAGTGGGAAAAGTAGACGGTTTTTTTTAATGACTTTTATAATTATTTTTTGTATTTTTTCAACGGGTACAATATTTGTTTTAAAAGCACCTCATCCGATTATTCCGTACTGTAATATGGGTTGGGCTAATGCAAAGTAAATTGATTTCAATCTGTCGATGGTTAATATTTGTACCTCAGAGGCAGACGAATGCAAATCCAAACATCAAATGTTCAAAACAAGCCTAAAGAATCTACTCATTCCAAGTAATTTCTAAAAATTAATAGCATCAATTTGTATTTTCAGTATCTTTAAACATTGGTTATTTCATTAAAAGGCTTACATTTCCTCAAATGCAATGGACATGATCAAAAACTGGATACGAAAATCGAAATGTCATTTCACCAAATTCTGGATATGCATCCGTCTGCCTTTGAGGTACAGATATATTCCTTAATCTAATAAATGTACATATTGGTTTTCTCATTCTATTTACAATATTATTTATTTTCTCCTTCCATTTTATATTTTTATCACTTATAATGCCTAAATATTTATGCTATATTTATGCTATTTATAATATTTATGCTAATTTATGTTATTTTTCCAGTGATTTGAAGGAAATTATCACTATGAAACTAATATCCTTCATTGCATTTCGTAGTGTGGATACAATGCTATAGAATGAAAGCTAATTTATATAATGAAAATAGTTTGCACAATACTGTTAAATGGAACAGTTCGTACGTATGGCTACCGACGCTATTGCACCGCATTCCACTTGGAATCTAATGGGAGAATCTGATCTTGCCTTCTAGGATGCAATCCTATTGTCAAATCATTAATGTTTGTGCATTCAGGTCACGGACCTCCACTTCTCGTCTTCTAACATAAGATCATTCTCCATTCGCTCTCACATCTATTATATCCGCAAATGCAAGTCTTCAAACCGTTTCAGTGCAATAAAAATAACAACTTTAAATGTTTTCAAGAGATGGAAGACTAGAAAAATATATTGACAGGAGAGTGAATGCGGGCAACAAAATTAACTCAGTAATGAGGAAGTTAAGTGCTTTTTAAAAAAAATGGTAAATAAACTATTAAACTAAGCCAAATAAATATTTTTTAAATTTGTATATGTCGTGTAATCACCGCTATGATTTTTTAAAGTTTTATATTTCTGAAATGTCTCTCCGTGTGACATCAGAGGTTCTTCTCTGTCAGTTCTCCCGATTAGTTCGTTTAAGTTAAGCCAACGGGATATCCTTTTTAGAACAAGCTAAGCCATGTTAGATGGAGACTATCTCATGGGACGCTCCGTATTCATTTTGTCATTTACCACTTTTATATTGAATCCCCGGTATTAAATATGTACTTATTTATGCAATTAATTTATAAATGAAAAAAAAATAATCTTCCATAGCTTTCATATCATTGGTTGGTTCATATGAACCAGTTCAAAGTAGTACGTTTCCATTAAAATATTTTTAATGATCTTTTTCGTACATTTTCAAGAAACTTTACCATACAATTTAATGCTCTAATTTTTTACCGCACGCAAGAAAACATTTTTTGTATCCAATTTCTGCTGGGCTGAAATTCCTCATTGGTAATAAAAATAAGACAATCAAAGGTAAACCGGAAACTGAAAGTACACACTGAGGTTTTAGTTTCAACATTTTTGGCAGTATAAGCTTTCATATTATGTAAAATAACGAATTAAATAACTTTAACTTCACTCTTACATTCTTTTAACATAGACTTCAAAAATTTATAAAAAATATGGTGAAGATTTTTAACTGCCTATACGCACTGTTGCAGCGAAATATGTCGTTATCTAAAATGCATCTGTAATTTTGTTTAAAATACGCCAGTGTAGCTGCAAGACGTGTTGCAATCCAGATTCTGTGGGTTACTAAAATTTTACATAATTGGAAACAGGGAACTGAATTTCAACCGCCTATGCGCTTTATAGCTACAAGACATGCTAGGATGTTCATTGTACAGCGCTCTCGAAGTGAATTTCACAAAAATGGAGCTATATAAGATATTCCGAATAATAATAACACTTTTGTTTGGAAATAAAACATGCATATGGAAGAAGAAGGATGAAAGCAGAGTAAACGCGGTCAAAATGCAATATCTTAGACGAATGTGTGAGAAATCCATTTACAACAGGGTTACAAATGATAAAAACAGACGAGAGTGCATATTTGAGACAGGTATACTTGATAATATTACTGGGCTCACTAAGATGGTTTGATCATGTAGAACGAATGGATGACGAAATTATGATAACACAGAAATATAGGACTAGAATGTAAGGCACTATAGGACGACGACTACCAAGAAAGACGTGGCATGATCAGAAAAACCAAAATCTCAAGTCAGGTCATTTCAAAGCAGACACAACGTAAGGGCATGTATAACAAGATGTATAATTCTGGAAGAAACTAGGAATGTATGTCAGGACAGACTGCCTACCCCTAAGAAAAAATAACGTAATGGTAGCAATATTAATAACATAATAACTAATCATAATTAACGAGTTTACACAGCCATGATTTTGTGAAAAATCTCATTGAGGAAGTTGGTATCTACTTTATAGTTAATTTTATATCGAAAACTACACCGAGTTTAGGGAATTATAATAAAAAAGAGTTAGAAGTTGCTCGTTATTTGGATGTGAGTTAGGAATTTTAAAATCTGAGAATGATATGCAAGATATTTAAAGAAATATTATTTTTAGGTTCTCTCGAGTTTAAAAAAAAATGAAGAGTGGTTTATAGGAGAGCGCCTGCGTCTGTAGCGTCAGTGAAGCTGCGACAGTATAAGATACTAGACAAATCAATGAGACCTGACGCTCTCCTCAGAACTCCACCTTTAAATACAAATTATTTATGGCTGCGTCTGAACTTATATCAATCTTAATTAGGTAGATAATTTTAAAATAAGATGTGGCATTGATATTCCAATTACACGTGTGATATCGACAAATCTCGTCTTATTTGATGTGGTAGAATTCATAGAACATTCAGATTAATAATTTAATTCAATAAACACGGAGAAAGCTAATATAATAAGATCATTTAGGCACATAAATTAATACAATCTGAGGAATTACTGAAATCAACAAACATACTATAATTATTAAAATTAATCTGTTCCGATATTCACTACTATATACTAATTAATTTGGAATCTTCAAGACATTATTTTGTATTGACAAAATTAAATAATGACTGGTTTATGTATGTTTTTGGCTACCAAAAAAACTCAATTGAAGAGAATCATAAAAAAACATTCGAATGAAAAACTTTTCGTAGAAGGTATTTGAGCTACTCTGTCTATCACTCTCGCAGATGCCTCTCCGATATTGTGGAAAAAAGACAACTGCACGTCCGACGGATTATGCCTGGTCAAATCGAGGTTTCGTTGTCCCGTTTTCCGCACCCGAAAACTGAACCCATTTTGTTTTGAGAAAGAGTATCAAAATAAAATAGTCTATGTTGGAACTTTTTCCGTATTTGAAAATTATTTTTCTCATATACGAGTAAGTTCCATACGTCCAAAAACGGCAGGTTAAACTGTTTTTTTAATATTATTTTTGAATGGTCCTAGCTTCTATAAAAAACAATTTATCGAAATAGTAAAACGGCAGAAACACGTCGATAGTAAATATCTACATTGTGTAAAAAAAAACATTACTCTAACGCAAGAATCCTGGAAAAATATGCGAGAATACGTTCGTATAAAGAAAAGTCAGTGTATGTTTCCTCTTAAACCAGCCAATGATAGTTCATAAGCCCTATAAATCCCTAGACATTTGAATTCCCTTATCTTATATATTCTCCATCTCTGTTCTAACATGTTATACTTGATAAGATTGCGCTTATTATGGCTGTTATTATTATTTTTATGTTGTGATTAAAACACCTTCGAATCTCGTCACCAAATTTTTCTTGGGAAACAGTTCTATAAGCTGATTTCTGGAAGTATATATAATCCAAATATACTGAAAGAGATCCGTTTGCATGTTCCTAATAAATATACTACAGCGAAATCTCATGCACTTGTTTTACACACCCAGAAGCCGTACAAAAGCAAGTCAGAATTCACCCATTAATGGGGCGATTCGGCTTCTGCAGATAATATGGATCTATTTTTCTGTACATACCGGCAGTTAAGCAGCTATCTGCTTTCTATTCATTAACTTCTCACTTGACAGTCTGCACTACGTAATGGGTTAAACAGTCCGTAAAGTAATGCTGACTACAATCTGTCAAATAAATAAATAACTCCCTAGGGTGTTAAATCCAGCCCTTGTTTACATTTTTTTTAGACTGAAACCGGAAAGGGTACATGGCAAGAACGGACTTATGGAAATAACGGGTACAGAAGAGCAAAAAGGCAATCAAAAACTTATTTGAGGGACTCTAAATTCATGTTTTTAAAAAAAGTATGTTTTTAATCAACATAATATGTTTGATTTAAATTATTTATTGAATATACGTAAAGATAATTTATGTAAAACTAAACATTATTTTAAGTGTAAGTACATTTAAAAATAAGTTGAAAAAGATGCAATATGCAATATTTCAATGGAACAGAGTGGGACAAATTATTGAAACATGTGTTGGCGGTGTACTGTAAGAGAGGATTATTTTCAATAAAAAACATTTATTGTTTTATTACAATGTACAGGGTTCAACTAAGAAGGCTATTTATTTCTAAAATTTCTAATCTATCTAACTTTTGACCATTATGTCCTATACTAGATGTAAATTTTTTGTGTTTTTTTTTTCAAAACATAAATTTGCCGAACGTTTCATTAATTTGTCCAACTCTGTTTTATTGAAGTATTGCGTATTGTATCTCTTTCAACTTATTTGTTTCAATGAACGTAGACTTGAGATAATATTTAGTTTTATATAAACTATTCTTACACTGTATAATTTTCACCAGTCTGAAGATGCCTATTAGAGGGTGAAAGCGCTGATTGGTCAAACAAATGAGTGGAAATGTACCACATATTTTTTAATTAATGACTTATATGTAAGTAAGTAATTACATCAATAATGTAATATGTATTTTTATATGCAATCACAGGAAATAACAAACAAAAACATGTAATTTACACAATAAAAAAAATTTAACTGACAAGAACAATTGAACGTAGTTATGCAGAAAGCAGCCAGTCCACAATTTCGAAAAAATGATTTATTGGTGTTATCGGGTGCAGTACGGTCAATTATATGTTCTGCTAAAAACAGCCAGGCCACTTTCATATGAAAAACTGTAATAATCACCTTCTCAAAATAGAATTGATGTCAAATCGGCATTTTCCAACTTGCAGAAAACACCCACAGCTCTAGAAAAATCTTACGGTACTTTAAAACTACTACTAAAACTGGTAAAATACGTAATTGTATACTTTGTTGACATATAAAATAACTAATTTACTAATTGTTTATCATTAGTCAAAGTCAAAAACATTCAAATTGTTGTGTAGATTTGATTATTCACTGTTTTCACAAACGTGCTATTATCTCAGTTTCACTTTACTATGGCTGGCTGCTTTCTGCATAACTACGCTCAATTAATCTTTTTAGATTTTCATAGCCTTTCAGATGCTCAATAACTTTTTCTTGGTTATATGCCGTGTGTCGGTGAACTGACAAGTCGGAATAGTTAACTTTAGTGCATGAGAAGGTAAAAATGTAAAGGAAGTAAGATATTTATGCAAAGACGAAGTGGTATAGCATTTTTTGATTTCTGCCTACCCCTATGGAAAAACGGCGTAATGGTTTTGATTGTACATCGTCATTCAAAATTTGAGCTGCCAATACTATTATTTTATTGCATTTGATTACTAAATTCATTCGAATGCAGTAATTTTTTCAAATAAATAAGTAATTAAATCAATTTATTGAATAAGCCTCAACAACTGAAAAGCCCGTTGCCCAAACGTCCCTATCTTCTACGGAATACCGGAAATGGATGATTCATTAAATTAAATCGTTAGATTATTTCATTTTTTTAATAACTAATCGTTCGATTAGCTAGTTCATTAGATCAATTTCATTTGTAATCAGTAGAAAGATGTAAACTTCTGTATTTTTATTTTTGTAAAAAAAAAGTTTTACGATGTTTTTAAAAATAGCTGAAAATACTATAACGAATTGTTTGTGACATATAATGATTAAATATGGTGACCAGATTCGGAACAACCGACCTATCTTCATATAATAATAACACTTTATATTACAACAGAGATGGATAACATTTTAAAGATAAGATGCTGCTAACCGTCCATGCGCTCTGTAACTGCAAGACGTGTTGTATTCTAGCTCTTATTTGTAAATGTTTTTAAATAAAATTAGAAACACTAAAAAGTCCATTTTTAAATGGTATAAATGAGAGCTAGATTTCATACCACCCATGAGCTTTGTAGCTGCAAGACCTGCTGTAATCTAGTTCCTATCTGTTACTAAATTTTATTTGAATAGAAAATGAGAAACTAGATTTCTAACCGTCCATGCACTGTGTAGCTGGAAAACGTGTCGAGATAATTATTGATCAGCGCCCTCGAGGTGATTTTCACAGAAATGGCGATATGTGAATTATCTATAAAAATAATGATAATACATTTGTGATTCATATCATTAATGGTAGCGCTTTCACACTTATAGATTACGCAGACAGGGTATAGTCTAAGCTTATAACCGAGTTGCATAGTTTACACCCGCTCTGTGCCAGCGGGGGCCCTCCAAGACATCGGACCCTCCCGTAGAAGTCTAGACATTAAAGCTCTTATGACTTGCCATAAGCACTGTAAATGCATTGGCTATTTATGTGATAATTAAACACATAGTAACATTTACTATTCTGCCTTGGTTTGAACTTCCATATTCATTCATTTTGTGAAGTCAAAATATGTTGAAATATTATTTTATTTTTATAAAGTTATTTAACTTTTCGTTTAGGCTTCTAAATTGTGAATTTATGCAAACCATTTTTAGGACAGTTGATCTTTTGAAAATTTTTCTTTTTTGATTAAAACGTTTTGACTTCAAAGACATTTAGTAATTACAAATTCAAATTGTTTATCGCGGTAATTAACTAGCAAAAAAGTGGTAAATAAAGACAACAATCTTACTAAGAAAGGTTTTAATTTAAAACGTTTTAAGGGGAAAAAATTATAGACCTTAATTTTTCGAAACTAAATCTGGTAAAAAAAAATGTACATACATCAAACTATGATTTAATGTACAATCTAATGCGAAATAAAAAAAAAACATGATGTGCGATGAAAAGGAAAAAATCTAATCAGAAATAATATTTTCTACTTAGAACGAGTTTTTTTTCTGCACTAGATCCGATCCATAAAAGTGATTTTGATAAATGTTTTTTTTTCCTCCACATCAAGCCAGAAGGCCCAATCACAGTGGTGAATAATTAATTACAGCCCAAAACACCCAGGCTTGAGAAAACTCGCATTTTTTTATGTGTGTATTCTCTCTGGGAATCGAACGCTGAATCTTCCGCACTTGAGTCAAAATCTTAATAATTACACTACGGAGGCCGCCAAATGATCAAATTGTATGAATTATGAATTGTTACAGATTATCGAAATACGCATCATTCGATTTAACAAGACAGTTGTCTATGCGCCACCAGGTGCGAATAAGGGTTTGATTATGGTGGTAAAAATATATTTGTCTACTTTTACAGATACAGATACAGTACGTAGCAAGTTGGAATTTTGAAGTATTGTTTGGTCACCTCATTATGTGATTTATAAAAAGTTAATTGAAACAGTACAGAAAAAATTTCTTCGTTCTTTGTCGTTTAAGTGTAACATGGGCAGAATACTTCAATGTTATGAAGAGCGCTTGGAGTATTTTAAAATTGAAAAGTTAGAAACTAGGAGACAAATTATAGATATGATGTACTTGTATAATATAATTCACAATAATGTTGATTCAGTGTTTTGTGTTCAAAGTGTGTCATTGTACGTTCCCCGTAGGCGCCTTAGATCACCTGATACATTTTACCTTCCAATTTTTACAAACAATATGGCACATTTTAACCCTCTTGCAAGTATGTTAAGACTAACAAAATGGAAAAAAAAGTCAACATTGACATTTATCATGATAGAGCAAATGATTATAAAAAATATTATTATGTATCTTGAATCAAATGCCTAATCCTTATTTTTGTGTATGTAAATTAATTTTAGTCTATATTGTTATATCTTATATGTTTTCTATTTCTCTTTTCTTTTCTTAAAACAAAATTTAGTTTCTTATGTTAAACTCAATTTTATTTCTTTAACTAAATCTTTATTTTTATATCTTTCACTAAACTTAACCTTTATTATTACTTAATTTGATTTTACACACTTATTTTATATAATTTATGAAAGATGGTGGAGTTCTATAACTGAGAATATATATAAAGAACGTTAATAATGCTTACTTAAAAAATGTATGTATTTTATGTATTCTTGTTGAACTTCCAAGTAAATATTTTTTTTTTTTTTTAAATGTTTAAATTTCAAGATATTGCTGAAACTTTAATATATAAACTTTAAATTTCTGTGACTAAGACGATCACTATTTTTTTATGGAAGTTGTTCAAGAAATATCACATGAGTTTATAGAAGGGGCATTCCATTGTGACCGGCGGCATTTAATTCCAGAATTTGACAAACTTTTAGCTGTAAATATGTCATCAGAATGCACACCATTGTAAAATATATTTTTGAAAACAAGATAAACAACCATTTTATTATACTGCTTTCAAGAAAAGCCAAACAATTATATATGTTCTGTGTAATTATAAATTTGATGAATGTGACTGGTGGGACGCTAAAATCCCACCTTTCTTTTCTTTTGTGTCTTAGAAGACGAATTGAACTAATTAATAATAGATTATCGTGTTGTAAAGTATGTAATATCGAACACTTAACAATTGTAGAAGTAAACAAAAACAAAAACTTATTGTGACTGGTAGGACAAGGTTAAGTGATACCTAATAAAAATATTTTGTCAATAGTAACTCTAGTAATAGTTTTTGTAGACAAAAAAGTAATAATGTATTATTTAAAAAAATATTTTTGTACAGATTTGTAAAAAAAAGATAATCTTTATTTACATATTACTACAGAGATAAAAAACATTTTAGGAAAAGTAATAAAGAAGTCTAGGCATCTACAGGACTTATGACCTGTCATTGGCTGGTTTAAGTGGCCACTGTGTAACATTCACCATTCTGCCCATATTCGAACCTATATATTCCTTCAATTCTTTCATCTGTTGATGATTGTGAAGTTTTTATGCGGATGAGATTCAAATAATTGTTGCTTCTGGAGTTGCCTAGTATGTAGGTTTTAATAATTAAATTAGATGAATCTCACCCGCATAAATAAAGGTTTCAGCTCTTTAACTTCACAAACATTAACAGATGAAAGAATTGAAGGAATATAGATGTTCAAATATGGGCAGAATGGTAAATGTTACACAGTGTGTAAAGTGGCCACTTAAACCAGCCAATGACAGGTCATAAGTCCTGTAGATGCCTAGGCTTCTATTTTACCTTCTCTTAAATGTTCTTCATCTCTGTTGTAACATGTTAATATAAACAGCTCCCCAGGGAGTTGAATCCAGTCCTTGTCTACAAAAATTTGGACAAACTCAAAATATTGTTGATTAGCCATATGTTATTATTCAATTAGAGGTGATAGATGGGAATTCAAAATTTATGTAACTTTCTTACTTTACATTTAATGCCACAGATCTCTTTATTAGTTTTACTTTTTATTTTATTAATATTATATCAAACACTGGTTTTTGTCTACTAATTTATTAATTATTTAATCCGACAATTGTGTATCCTTATTTGAACACATTTAAACAAATGGCTGTTTTAAATTGCCCTTAAAAGGCGAAACAATTGTTCGAATTTAAAAAAATGTAAATGTACATGATTAATAGAATCAAATCAGTATTTGATTTAATACAGGATTACATGTATTGAAATACATTTTTTTAAGGTTCATGTTTTTGAATTTCACTATGATTCGAATTATAATGATGCTTCTTGAGACGGAACCATCGAAGTCGGAGTATTTATAGGGGTGCCATTAGTTGGTTATATATATTATGGTTTAAGTGATGGCCTAAAATATTATGAACAAATAATTGTTTAATAATTTATCAGAAAGGTATTTTGGATAGTTTCATAATAATAATTTAGTTAGTATGTATATCTTAATATTTGTAATCGAGTACTGGGTAGGGTATATCAACACGGATTTTCTGGCGTGTCAGAGCAAGTTCACAGGCATAGGTCGTTTCTGGTTGTCACTATAAGTTGGGTCTTTGTACTCAATAAATGAATACATTATGTTGTTATTAAATAACAAATTATTTAATGAAATATAAAAATCCTTTGTCTATCGACCTACGAACGCTTTCGCCTAAGTTGGCATCTTCAAGACTTGTAAATCATTTAGAACACTGTAAATAAAAATACTATTTTTTACAAGGTTTGGCATGTAGAACATCGGCTAAATATTTTAACTTAGGAACAGACATACACGTAATAAAAAGCTATTGGTTTGCATGTGTCTGTCTCTAAATATGAATTAATCTAATCTTTCGACGAAAAGTTCTCAACCCGTGTTGAAATTTTTATCAATCGAATGTAATTGTTTCATGATCTTCAATAAATTATTGATTAGAATAGTGTACTCTCTTCGTAAGTAAAAGGTCAGTTTTTTTAACAAAATCACAAAATGAGTCAAATATGAAGTAATGTTCTACAAAAAGGTTGAAACCATTTGATTTATAGTAATGAGTAAAAAAAAATCATTACATTAAGTTTTTAAAGCAATAACGCAATATCTAGAGATTCGTTAGCCAAAACTCAGTGTAGAAATGACACTTTTTAAAAACTCTTAATTTAAAGAATATTAGTTTATTCTTTAGAAACAGTCGACATATCATATGATTGATTAATTGCACTTTTTTTTAATAGTCACAAAGTTGATAAAATTAAAGTGTAATTTCTCAAAATGCGAGTTTTGCAAATAAATGGCTTTTTGCTTATAACGGCAGTTGCACATAATAGATGAAATAAAAAAAGCTTGATTAGCTATCAAACTTAGGTACCTACTCATAAGTCATGAGGGTTTGTTTAGTTTCAGTCAGGCTACAGTAACATAATGTCAAAATCTTCTTACCTGGAAGCCGTAGTAGAACACGTTAAGGAAATCCGTATTCAAAAGCAATATTTGTTATTGATATTTGTGATGGTTCTGATTTTTACGTTTTATCCTTCGTTAAATAATTGGATATTATTTATAGGCGGTCACATCCAAAGTCACGATAATTCACTCAATTTCTCATTATTTTCTGTACCCATAAAAAACAATAACTTTTATATGATCAAGATAAACCTTTAATCTTCCAATTCACGGGGTAGATTTTTTATTTTGCGCAGAAAAAAATAAAAACAAACATATTTAATTTGGTTCATAATAAAACATTTATTTTAATACTTTCTCCTTCTTACAAACATTCAAATTGTTAACGAATAAATTTATACAGAACGACATCAGAACATCGGATCGTTTATTGTATAATGGTACTTTAAATATAGTTTATATAAATAATATTATTATTTGGCGACCATATAATTTAAGTTGTTTTAACATAAATAAATTAATTTACGATATTTATAATATTTACAACTCCAAGCATTCATATACGAAAATTTCTATCAGTCGTTTGCGTAAATGCCCTTCGGGGCTTACGTCTGTACCCTAATATTATCCATTACTTTCTTCGATACATATGTACACTATTCTTTAAGGTAACTAGCTACGGTTTGTCTAATTAAAGATCGTTACGTACAGGAGACTGGGCGAGGGCTCATCCCTCGCTCCACGGAGGTATCACACCGATATTATTGTAACAGCCTCACAATGTCGAGTAACTCATTCGGCACCAACAACTGTCGAGAAGTGAGTCTTGTTTAACGCACATTTAGGAAGTAAATCAAATCACAAAAAAACACTTTTTAGAGTAACGAAATCATAATTAACTCTAAACATTTCACCGTGGCTTTTTTATTAAAAGCACGATGAATACGTGAAAACGAATCCCACTTCATTTCCGCTCTTCACTGGGAAGTGAATAGACCGAGGCTCTATTGCTGACTTGAGAAGATAAGGCGCGACACTTTGTAAGGTGAATCCTATCTGATGACGATGAATAGGCACCTGAGAGTCCGCCCACCCGCGGGGTCCTCCCGCAGAGGAAACAGGCTCCGGCGAGGATAACTACCGGAGATGAAATTTTAATTGCCGAGTGGCTTCTTTGGTCTTATTACGTTGTTTTCTCATAAAAAAATTAAACATCAGTTCCGCATCCCTCTTGATAGCCTTCGTCCGGAGAATTTCTACTACTGGCTAGTGCTCTCTTCAGAGCTGTTACGGGAGGCAAAACGGGTACTCCGCCTCTCTGCCACACGCGTAAGGTTTTAGCGGGCATCGCTGCTCCGGGTGCCCGTGGATCCACTCCTGCTACCATAGGAAGACCGTAGTCTGGAGGGTATCCATTATGTGTAGCATTTGCTCGAGGAAAAGTGCGGCTCGCATAGCCGAGCTCTTCTTGTGAACCATCTACGCTACCATTTCCAATTATCGGTGTTTTGTCATCGTAATTATAAGTTTGATTTACCGCTCCTGTCCTACTCAGAAACGTATCGGAATTGGCATCTCGTAATGTTGACTGCTCCCATAAGCCAGAGGGGTAAAGAGAATCGCAAGTTTCTCGACTATATTCTCCGCTTCCGGGTCTTTGAGTGGAGTTTGTCGACTCTCCGGTGGTGCCCAAAGGGACAAGTTCTCCACTTCCTGATACCTTTGTATCATTGATCAAATCAGGATTGTTTCCGGCAGATGTTGTTGGAGACACAAATCCGTGGGTCGCGGTTACTATACTTCCGTGACCATCGTAATGATTTGTTGCGTAAGGCATATCAGTTAAACGTGGCGGCTTTTGAACAGGATTGCAAAATTTTAAGTCATTTGGCGCTCTTCTGTCTATGAAAGGAGGTGGATCTCCGTTTGTTGGGGACGGAGATGCAGCCTTAACAGTCGCTACTGGCGCTGTTCCATTTACTGTTGTGACGACCTCGAGCCTTCCCGGAGTTTTACTTTCCGAAAATGGAACTCTTCTTAGTCGTATAAGTAAAGTAAGTAAAAGAAGGAACGCCAACAAAATGAGTGCTATTAATGCAGCACTTAAGCCGAGAATCTGACCACTTCCTAAAGTTGCCATACCTGCTGTCCTCATTGATACGTGCAATGTAAAATTAGCTTCAGCGTTACCAGCTTTATTTTCAGCAACGCAATAGAATTCACCAGAGTCAGTCTCCTGAGCATTAGTCAAGACGAGAATAGATTTTTTCTCGGATTTTCCTTCTTCATAAACATATAGTTTTTGATACGAACTAAATGCTGAATTATTTACTAATAGTCGTCCATTCCAATACCAATTTATAGTAGCGGAAGGAACACCACTGGCTCTACATGTTACGGTAGCGTTTTCTCCAGTAGTAGCTTCTACATATCTACTAACAGGGAGAATCTCTGGTTTGCAAGCAAAATCATCAACATTTAACTCGCCAAATGTTTTGTCGATAGCTCTCGGTGGCCCAGAAGCGCATACTGGAGCTACCGGATAAGGTATGTTCTTTTCGGTAAGCCAGAATTTAGCAGCTCGAAGACGACAATCACATGCCCATGGATTGTCATGGAGCTCAATGCCATGAAGTTTACTCAATGTTTCCACAGTACGCGGGCGTAACTCAGTCAGTTTGTTATTATTCAACTTCAGCAGTTCTAGAAGTTCTAACGTCTCAAATGCTTTTGGAGCTATGAATTGTAATTCGCAGTGAGATAGATCTAATTTTACTAAATTGCGCAATGTTTGCAGAGCGTGTCCGTCTATTTTTTGAATGGGATTGGATGCAAGAGTCAAATCCCTCAGAAATGGAACGTCTCTAAAAGTAGCGGACGGTATTCCAGTAAGCAAATTAATCGAGAGATCTAGTTCTACCAGATTAGTGAGGCCTTTGAATGCCTCATCGTCAATCTGGCCAAGTTTACAATTCCTCAAATACACTTTCTGAAGGTTGAGCAAGCCCGCGCGCTCGAAAGACTCGCGCGGCAGGATCTGCAGATTGTTTCCGGACATGTCGAGTACCTGCGTCTCGGGGTCCACCAGCTCCGGCACTGTGATGAGCGCACGGTTCATGCACTCCACGGTCTGCTTGCCTCCCTTCCACTTGCACGTGCAGACGGCGGGACACGAGCCGGCCAGCGCGCGCCCTACACCGCTGGCCGAGCTCAGAGACCCCGCTACCATCACTACTAACAAAATTCCGTACATTTCGGAAAATCTCAAACACTTATCTTCGCATGATCGTGCGGCACTCGCGGAAAGTTGAGATGGCGAAATTTCGAACGAAACGAAAACAATAGAAAAACTTTTCGATATAACGGCATATCATCCGTTCGTTATCACCGAGCTCACTTCACAGAGTCATGGCACACTCGCGTCACATATTTCAAAACGCTTTTCGCGGAAAACCGGACATCCGTCTTTACACTTCGAACCAATGTCCTCGGCGCGTTTCGGCGGTATTTTCAAATCGTGTCCTTCCGCGTTCTTTCATCAAAAACTTCGTTCACTGTCTACTAATGATCGCCGAATACGCCGCGGGAATGCAAACTTTCGGTAAAGTGTTTCGTCCTGTGCATGGTTGATAGCCTCGCTTGTGTGACGTAAGGCAGTAGAGCGTGCGCGAGTATTAGTGGGAAACTGCGATGTCCGCAAACGGGAGGAGCGGCGAGACACCCACCCTGTACGAGCGCTACGATCGACTGACGAGCGGCGCGGCGAGCGGGCGGAGCAGCCTGCGCATGCCCCCCTCCGCCCCTGGCGCGGACCGATCACCCTCCTAGTTTGAATGCGATAGGCAGCCGCGCAGTTTTGAGTGTTGGGTAACTTTTTGTGGGGTGTATTGTCTCGCGAAGGAATTCGTCCACCGCCGACCGATATTTTACCTGCGAGAAGCCCCACTCTTGTTTCATTCACAAGCGCGAGGCGGCAACGAGTCCCGAGGGACCGGTGTATTGTGTATAGTATCATAGTGGACTTTTACTTTAGTATGTGATATCCGAGAATACGTCTTTTTACTTTGAAATCCTTAAAACTAATTTCTGTTTAAGATTCAGTCAACTATGAACTTTCGACAAAAATACGTCGAAATTTCTAAGTAAGTAATCCTTCAATGACATTTGAAGCATATTGCCAACATTTTATATTATAAAACAATAAAACATGTACATATATGAGAAAAAAACACTTTTAAAACTTATTCAGTTCCTTTGTGAAATCGTAGAAAATTGTTTTACTTGTTTAAAAAATATTTTTAATCCCTTTTATTAAAAGAACCTAATTTGTTTGTAAAGTCATTTGTTTTTACTTTATTTTTTATTATATTTTTTTCTCTCTTTCTACTCGGTATTTTGCTATGTTTTTTAAAAAATGGCTTTTTGCTTTACACATAAATTCATTTTTTTACAATAACTTTAAATATGTTTCTTACTATGTATTTGGTTTTTTTTTCGCATTTAACTTTGTGGTAAAATATTTTTATATCCATATTTATATATTTTTAATGTTTTTTACTTTGTTTTCACTACATTTATTACTTTGTTTTTACAATGTTTTTGCTTCGTTTTTTTACTACATTTTTACTATGTCTTTACTACATTTTTTACCCATGTTTTCCACATTTTCCTCTATCTTTATAACTGCTTTATATATTGATTATTGTTTTTTTATATTTTTTTGTCTTAGAACGGGGTATATAACCGTAGTTAGGCCGTCAAAGCAACTTTTTATAAACTTTAATTTTGTGTATGTAATACAGAATGATAATAAATAAAATAAATAAATAAAATAATTCCCCAGTTATAACAAAACTATTAATTTGATTAAAAGCCATGTATTGTTTTTTTAAGTCAAAGAAGGACGTGTATAGGGCACTGCATTAGTAAAATAAATGCAGCGTATCTAGATCAATTGTTACATTTGGGAAGATCGGTCTTACGCTTCACATGCCAGTCTAGGAACAATGAAAAATAGCATGTATATTGGTACAATTAACATTTTATACTCAAATCTCTGTTAATTCAAATAATCTATACATACTAATTTTATGATGTAGGCACTATACAGAAGATTTGTAAAAGGCACTTAAGCTGTACTATAAACTAGTGTTTTATTTACATACAAGTACGTAGTACTTGTTAACTAACAATGTTTTTATTTATTTATAAGTGTGTTTTTTTTTACTTTATTTTTAATTTTCTTACATGTTATGTCACATACCTACACAATATTATTATAACAGTTATGACACATTTTTGAGGCTCTCAGGAGGCATCTGCAGCATATAGCCCAGCCAACCGCATCGCCTCCGCTTGATGACAGTTGTCACCGGAGTTTGCTGCGTCCGTTCCCTTATTATTTATTCCTTACAAATTCAAGTAGATACGTAATTAATTCCTAGACGTTATTTTTTGTTATTTTATTTATTAGTTTAGTTTGTAAATTAACAAGGTAAATTTAATTGACTCTCTAGGTTTACTTAAAAACACTAAAATACAGTTCAACAAAAAATTCAGCATAATATACTGTAACCATAAAGTCCTACGAGCTTCACTGCACGAAATAGCGCTACTCAATCAAACAAACAAACCATAACGCCGTTATTCCGTAGGGGTAAGAAAATAGTATAAAACGCTATGTCACTCTATCTTCGCATACTAATCTCGCTTCCTCCACATTCATACATCTTCCGATGCACGTCCGCCGATTATTCCGACGTTTGGCATGTCCATCTTCAAGTATTTGTTGGATTTGGTCATGCGTTGTCTTTCTCGGCCTTCCTTGTTTTCTGCATCTATCCAAATTTGCATTGTCAATCATTAAAGGCGTTCTATAACCATCCATTCGCTCTACATGTCCGAAAGAACGCCGAACTCCTTTCCTAATTTATTTATTTATTTGGGAAAAAAACAACAGTTTTTAAGAATAGTTCAGATAGAAAATAAGGGTACATTGTAACTTAAATGGTGAAAACCGTCAATAATCATTTTCTACGGCTGTGCGAGTTATTAATCAAGAGTACATATTAAAATAACCCAGTAATAGAATAAGTTTAATTTAAATGATAAGAAATCTTAGTAATTCAGAAACTGCAAATAAAATATGTAAATATAAAAAAATAATAATTAAAAAGTATACATAATAATAAATTTAAATAAAAAACATAAATATAAGATAATCAAGTATATTAATTAATATGTTTTTTCAATTAGAAAATAACTTAAAATAATCATAACTTATGTAATAATATTGAATAAAGTACAAAATATTATAATCATGAAAATAAAATTTTAATGACATACTCATATAATTATACAGGCGTATTATCAACGCCGATAAGTCATATTTTATATTGTAATAATGACATTCTCGATAGAAAAAATCATTTTTTCTTGAATTTGTCCTGGGTATCGGCAAATTGAATAGTTTTGAGTCTTGTCCTGTTGGGCACAAGATATTCTAAAGAACTTGTCAGTAAAGGGTAATCTATGATATTGTTCGCAAATTTAAATAGAAATGATTGTCAACATCACTCTTCTTTACTCCAGAGTTTGAATTGCATTTAAACTACAATCAAATTTGTATTTTATTAAATTTATATTTTTTTCTGTATGCTTTCTAAGTTATTAATATATATCTTATTTTAGGGATTCCATATAATAGATGCATACTCCAACTGACTTTTTACATATGTGTTATGAAGCAGTGTTAATAATGTTTTAATATTTTTTTAGTCACTAGACATTCGCATTATAAAAGCAAGTATTTTGCATGTCATAAATAATTTCTTTATATGAATATCGAACACAAACTTGGAATATAAAACTATTCCCAAGTCTCTTATAACGTTCTTTCTTGGTACCTTTTTTATTCATTAGAGCATACTGGAAATTTAATGTATTATGTTTACGCGAGAAAGATATACACATGCATTTTTTTTATATTAAGGGTAAGATTGTTGATGCGGCAATAATCTGAGAGGCGGTTAAAATCAGTATATAGGAGATTGCAGTCGTCAATTGTATTTATCTTAATAATTTTTTTACTGTCATCAGCAAAGAGTACAGCTTTGGCATGAAGAGAGCATTCCTGAATGTCGTTGATAAATATAAAGGGGCCCTAGAATTGATCCTTGGGGTATGCCAGAAATAACAAAAAACCAGTTGGATTTGTATCCAACAATTACGACAGCTTGTGATATATTTTCGATGTATGTTATTTTGTCGATGATGCTTATCTTGGCTTTACAAATTTCAAGGATCTAAATATTCATGCATCTGTCGATTTGTCGTACATATATAGTTATACAACACATTCGCCTAAAATATTGCATTTCGACAGCATTCAGCCTATTTTCACCCTAGTCTTTCAAATTCCATACTTCATTTCCATACATAAGTGTCGGCAATAAGACTCCATTCTGAACGGGCAATTTAGCCTCTTGCAACAAACTCAATCATTTGAATTATTTTAACTACTTTGCGTCAAATTAAATGATTCTCTCGACTAAAATATGCTATTTATCATGACTTTTTTACGTAAGTGAATTTTTTTTTTTTCCCTCAGAATGAACTCTTCTCTAGCTCATAATGACAAATTTTAAAAAGGTCCTAATTACGCGGCAGTTAAAGCTTAGAATAAATTACCTAGACATCTTTACAGAATAAAAAGAATATTTAATTTTTAATTGCTTTTACGTGGCTAATGAATACCTGGGCAAAAATTCAAATTAATTAAAATTTCAGCGATTCCTTCGCAAAATTAAAAAAAAATAAACCAGTAAAACAGAAGTTATCACAATTTTTAAAGCTTTTTTAATTTTAATTATTACAATCATAATCATCTTCAAAACAATTGCTATTTAATCGCGACACCGTTTCCAGAGACAATTTTTGGATTTTTTCTCATCCGTTCATGAGAAAAAAAAATACATTTAAGTTATTCGATTTGATTTAAAAAAAGTTTTTTCTCTCTTTATTCCTTTGCACGCATGCATTCCCTTATGAGTTTTAGTTGTACACTGGGTACTGCATCGGATTAGCTTAGCTGTAAAACTAGCGTCTTGAGTTCGATTTCCAGTTGAAAGCGAAAAAAGAGCTCTTTCCGTATCCTCTCTTTTTCTCCAGCGGAAGAGCCTCTAAAATAAAGACTTAGCTAGTTTTTTAGCTAGCTAGCTATGTCATATAAAAATAAGGTGATTAATATTGCGTTTCGGGTTAAGTCCAAGGACCATGAAAAATTATCCTGTAAAACAATATTTTTAATTATCTTTCTCAAAAATCGTGATGGGACCTCATGTTCATGTTCAAACGCTCTAACCACTAAGTACATATTGGAATTAGACACACTTACAGTGCGTTAAAATGTTTAACGTTGTCGGTGAACCAAGTAAACATAGTAATTTGGCTTGTGCTAGTAGGCACTTTAAAATGATTTATGTGAAAACTTTTTTTTTCCTATACATAAAGCAGAGGTTATTAAAGATTTTAATAGACTCTACGTACTTAGAGCGCACCTGAGGTATTATATTACAAAAATGGTGCTGTATTTTTTTATTAAATACACAATAAACAATTTTACTATTTTACTTTCTACTTTTTACATATATACGGCCTAAGCCAATTACAAAAGTTACATGAAGAAACATAAATACAAGGAACTGAAAAAAAAATACATAAAACCATGTAGCAAAGACAAACATGGGCAAAAAACAATATATTAATAAAAACGAAAGACATATAAGACTTCGAGCTAAACCATGCCAATCAAACTTCATCTCACACTGTTTTAGTGGCGAAGAGAAGTCGTGTGACGAATTGACTAATCTACACATTCCGGACATTGGGGCATAAAAACAAAAGTTGCTCTTAGAAGATTGAATAAATATCTGATTTTGACTTGTTGTGACATGGTCGGGAAAATGAAAAGAAATTAATAACAACAGAGAGGGGACATCATTTACACCATTGAGTATTTTGAAAATGCATATAAGGTCCATCTCAGTTCTACATTTCTCCAATGAAGACAGATTAAGATATTGATCTGTTCCAAAATAGGAATAATTACCCCTATGGCACAATTTTTTTCATGTCCCGACTTGTTAGGAAATTCCGTGTTTATTAAAAAGTCTTCTTGGAGAATGAGACAGCTGTTTATGTTTTGAAATGTCTTTGATTTCTTGGTAATTCTAGCAAACAAACAAAAACTCGAATGGAATGACTGTTTATGACTAATAAAATAATGATGAATGAAATTTATTTGGATAACATTGTCACAAGGCAAGTGGAATGTTATTACACAAATCACTGAATCAACAATCACTACGTACTTTAATTTTCCACAAACACGGTTTACATTATTTCAGTGGAAAAGTGGCAAAGTATTATATGTCACTTTTTATACACTTTGAAGAAAAATAATGAGGAACTTCAGCCTTACGGGAAATTGGATACAAAAATGTTTTCTTACGCTCTACAGAGCGTTAAATTATGCCTCAAAACTTCTTGAAAATGAACGAAAAAATATTTTTAAATATTTTCGTAAAAACGAGTGACCGAATCAACCAATGATAAGAAAGTTGTGGAAGATTTCCAGTTTACTTACCGTCAACGGATTAATCTGCAGAACTGACCGAAAAGAAGCGGGAGACAACTTGAGACGTCACACGCAGAGTTATTTCAGTAATAGAAAACTACAAAGATCATAGCGCTGATGTTACAATACATTTATTTTTCAAGTTTTTAGTTTAATGAAATAGACTATGAACAAACAAACAAAAAAACTACTAAATTGTTTCATTTTATAGTTTGATGGGCTCTGAAAAATCAGAATAGATTGCAAGCCAAATTCTAGTCTCGGTAAATGCTGAAAATGTTCATTTTTTTCCAGGCTTCTCTGATATATCATATTTTGCTATTTAAAACAAACGCGAAAATAAGATACATTCGGCATATCATGTTTAGCCATTTAAAACAACGACGGCAAAACAAGATATGTTCGACATGCCATATTAAGCCATCCTTCAACAGACATGACAATCCATCTTTATAAATAGAGTTACGATTAACATTGTATCATATTTTGCCGTCTAAAATTACGACAGCAAAGCAAGACATATCATAAATTGTCAATCATCACTCAATTTCTCAAGAAAGCATGTCACGTCTGTTGTTAAATAATAACTGTTGTTAAGTGACGAATCTCAATTTCCCATATTTGGAAAAAGAAAAACACACATACTATAAAGTGACACGGCTAATATTCTCTAATACTATTAAACGAAGACATAACATATTTTGCCAGATTGTAGATCTCAAGACAAATATGGTGATATATATATATATACATATATCTTAATATGACTTAAAAGGTGACATATCATACTTAGCCAACTTTCCACTGATTGAATAATCGTTATTTGCCATTGTTTTGTAGTTTCCTCGTCAGGCTTCTACCAAGAAATTTTATGTAACGAAAAATTCGTGGTAAACGAGCAAACCATTCATAAGTTTTTTTTTGCTTCGTTTTGGCTGATCAAATTTAATTTCCAATGCAAAACAAAATTTGTGACGTATTCTCAATTATTAATATTAAAATTTGATATTGACCGTGTTCGGAGAAAAGGGAAGAAACCCCCATTATTTGAAAAATATCTTTTTTTTTCATTAAAACGTTTGCCAGTGGTCAGTATAGAATCAATCCTTGAAAGAAAACTTGTTTTTGAAAAATATTTTTGCATCAAATAAAGACAATGGGCCGGATATCAGGCTATCCGGCTTAGGAACTCACCGAATATCTAGTATCCGGCCAAACCACTATCCGTTTCATGACTAATAATAAGGGCATGAAACTGGAGATGCGTGTTCCCACCCACCCATTCACCCTCACACACATCAATAATTAAATTTACAGCCTTTATATAGTTTAATCCGTGCTAGTTTGACGGTGTCTCGAGAGTGATAAAATCGGTTATAAGTCCATTAAATTAATCGTATTGAAACGTCATTTGTGGTTTATTGTAAAAATAAAAAAAATGCTTCATTTACTTATTAGTGATTTGTTTATTATAAATATTGTTTTTATTCCACTTCTGCAACCGTAAATCATTTTTCTGGTTCATAAAAACAATTTATTCCTCTTGCTAGGCCAAGTGTAACTTAATTTTCTTAATTACGATTATCTGTTCTAGTTTAAGTGAAAAGACGGGGCTTTTATAGTTCTCATTTTTTAAATTTATAAGCTATATTACATTAATTAAAATAATTTAACATAATATGCAAAATACTGATTCCGTTGGAGATGAATATTATGATTTGGATATGAATATTAAGATTTCGCTAAAAACATTCTGTAAAAAAATAATATTTATAACGAAAATTCTCCATATTAAAAAAAAGACAAAACGTATAATACCATAAAATGTGTTTAAGAAAAAAAGTATTAAATGGCGAATATGTAATATGTAAACTATATAAATTTTTGGAAATATGTTTTGTGTAAAAATACGTATGCTTTTAGTTTTTAACAATGTTTGTATAACTTTTTAAAATTACTTGATTTCTTTAAATTTTTTTCTTTGTTGCGGAGAAATAAGAAATTTGCCGACAAGCCGGTTTCGCGGTTTACTGGGTTTCATTATTTTACCTTTTATATGTTCTGTTTACTTTTTGAAATAAGAAAAAAATATTTTTTTTAAACTAGAGATGGTTAAAAAAAATGAGACAGCTGTTCTCAGAAACAACTAAAATAATTTAAGAAAAATAAATTAAACTGTTGCTGTAACGAAAATCTGGTATCAGAGATCAATTATCAAGGATCACGCAAGGAAGATTCCAGATGAGAACAAAAAAAATCTCAAGCCTAGGTATTCTGTGCTGATATTCACATATGGTATTCATCACTGTAATTGGCATCCTGGCTTGTTGTGGTGCAAAAAAATAAGTTAATATCTGTACCTCAGAGGCAGACGAATGCAATCCCAGAATTTGATGAAATGACATTTCGATTTTCGTATCCAGTTTATGATCATGTCCATTGATTTTAAAGAAATGTAAGTCTTAAAATGAAAGAACCAATATATTAAGATACTGAAAATACAAATCAATGCTCAGAATTAGTAGAAATCAATTGGAGAAAGTAAATTCTTATGACTTCAATTTAAACCTATAAAGGTAGCTTTTTTATATAGGAATATCTTAGACTGTATAAAGTGAAATCAAAATTTATGGACGAAAATATACATATTTTTTTAAAATTTCAAGTTTCTTCGTCAGTAACCTGTAATTAAACATGAATGCATATTCTATTTTTCATACAGAAAACTTAATTTTAATTTGTAGGTAAAATTGAAGATAAATTTTAACTACCCATTAGAATACGGGCTCTAAGCCTCAAACATGAACGCTATCTGTACATATCGAGACAATATACATAACTTCTGTACTATCTGTATTTTCCTCGTAATGTTCGACCTATTTGTTATCTCGACATCATATGATCGAAACGGCGAATCGAACGGAGTCTGCTTTAGAAATGATCACTACATACGGCGGCCTCCGTGGTGTAGTAGTCAAGACGCTTGACTCACACACGGAAGGTTCCGGGATCGATTCCCGATGAGAACACAAAAAAATAAATGTGATTTTTCTCAAGCCTGGGTGATCTGTGATGTAATTCACAACTGTAATTGGGTCTCCTGGCCTGTTGTTGTGCAAAAAAATTAAAATGAAATGAAACAAACCAATGAATGACAGCAAAAATTAGTCCGCGTTCCTAACTTCATTAACATTTTAAATAACGTAATTCTTATTCACATTTAATAATAGATTTCTTATTGACATTTTTAAAAGGCTTCTGTGATAGAAAGCGATTATAAACTCCCATGAATGTCTTTTCAAGCAAAAAATGCTTCCTTGAACATGATTTTTAAAAGACTTTTGCCGAGACGATATGCTTAACGACCGTCTGTATTTATCTACCGAGCGACTTTAAAGCCTTCTCCTTAACGTCTCGATACGTATACGATAAGATAGTAAAACAGACGGAAAAAATATAATAACTAATTTTTTTTTTTAAGTGGCAACTTTCTTACGCCTAGATACTTTTATATGTTAATAGGGCAGAATCTTGCGACCTTATTTTTTGCATCTAACTACTTGTTTCTGAAACTAACAGTTATGTCAGAATTGAATTCGCCTTCAAAATTGACTTATTTCTCTGTAATATTTAGAATTGGCAAAAGCCTCCTAAAAAAGAAAAATGTGCTTACCTCAAAACGATTAAAATTTTAAATAAATCGTAATTAAAGGAAAAATTGCTCAGTGGAACAAAGATTTTGCCACTTTAAATGCGTAGATAAACGTATCGAGAGGTTCTAGACCCGTCGGTATAAACCGATATACTTTAATCTAAATTTGATGACGGGGGGATCGGTAGTGTATCTATGACGTCATACTGAAGCAATGTCATTTCAGTGTGTAGATATGTGTACCGTGGCGTACGTTTCTTTTTGTTTCATATCGATGTACCCACCCAAAACTTGAAGGTGGGGGGTTGATAGTGGATCTTAGTATTGACTAGAGAGAATTTATCTTCAACTATACCGTCAAAGTAAAGGTATGACGTCTTTTATCATCCCATCATATCGAGGCCCACGTCAATAAGTGAGGCCCCTAGGTCTCGAATCGTGTTAACTGAATATGGTCATATTATTAATACTTTTATTCATATAATTTGTAATTATATTTTTTTATAAACTTAATCTTGTAACATTTTATAATAAAAAATAAAAATATATTTAAATCTACGATATTATTTTAATAAAAACAAGACATTAAAACTATGTTTATGGAAATTAATGCAGCGGATAACATACGTTATTTTATTTTATTAAAATACAGAAATGTGAAAACTGAAACAAAATAACAATAAATTTTGAATGTACGTAAAATTTAAGCGCTTGCAATTTAAATTTTATGGGTTCGGCTTCGAAATTCAATGAAATTCAGCGGGCAATAAAACGGATGCACAAAAATAATATAAACTCGTACAAAAATAAATTATGCGAAAATTTAACTTCGTTCGCGAACAGAGTTATTTTTCGTTATTCATCTCTGTCTTACTCTTAGTGTGGGAAGAAGACGTAAAATATTGCTCGTACAGTGCGTCCGATGCAGTACCTACCTATAGTATCGAGCGAATTAATGTGAACACTATCACTACTACTACCATCACGCCTCACGCAACTTTTTCGTAGGGGTAGGCAGAGAGGATGGACAGCCACGCACGTCTACTCTGACATACATTCCTATATTTTTATACATTCATACTTGTCGCACATGCCCTTTGGTTTTGTCTGCTTTTGATCAGACTTATGATTTTGGTTTATTCGGGCTGCGATTATGATGAGAAGTTAAGGACGTCATACCTCTACCATGGCGGTATAGTTAAAGGTAAATTCTCATGAGCGATTACGAAAATTCACTTCCGACCCACCTTCAAGTTTTGGGTAGGTACATCAATATATAACAAGGGGTAGCGTAGGTTCTTGTATACATGTCTACGCACTAAAGTGACAAGGGTTCAATATGATGTCATGGTTGAGAATAAATTCTCCGGAGTGATTATGAAGATACACTACCGATTCCCCCCTCTTAAGTTTTGATGTTAGTACATCAGTTTGTACCGGCAGGTCTAGTACCCTTTGATACGTATATATATGCAATAAAAGTTTAAAAAGTTTGTTCCACTGAGCTATTTTTCTTTTTTAATCTTTCTAATGCTGGCTCTTTTTTTCTGAAAATGCTATTTTAAATATAAGAGAGAAAAAAGTCAATTATAAGGTCAAACTGAATTCTGACATCACTTTCAGTTTTAAAAACGGACGTCTAGATGCACAGGTGATGTGTCTAGAGAAAGAGAAAAAGACATTGCATGACCAAATTCAATAAATACTTTAAAAAGGACATGTCAAAAGTCGGAATAATCGCCGTGCGAGCATAAGATTATATTTAAATGTAGAAGAAGCGAGGTTTTTATGCAAAGGCAGAGTAGTGTAGCTTTCTTTTCACTCTGCTTACCCTCACGGGAAAATGACGTTATGGTTAGTTAGTTTGTTTGTTCAGATTTTAAAAAGACAAAAACATAAGTTAATCTTTCGGTGTTATTTGATATTAACCAGCCAGAATTATAGTCATCATAACGTTAATTACACGATGTATCTTAGGAGATCTAGCCTTTGTTAGCCCTAGGATTAATATCTACCAAGTTTCAAGGTGAAACAAAAAGATTAACCTTATTCTTCTTGAAATGGTTCAACAAGTTCATAAAAACATTACATGCGGCTGAATTGTGCTGGAGGGTTAGTTCTCCAGCTTCTTTGTTTATTAACAGTACAATGAACCTTTTATAGAATTATTATAACAGGAATACAACAAAAACTATTAACAAAAACATAGTAAAATTATACATTAGCAGAAAGTATCAATAAATAAATATGAAACATCTGTAACAAATACAAATATTTATCTTTATTGAAAAAATTAGTTTTTTTACTGATATTTCTTGGTGAAACAACATTTTTATTATAATTAAAAAATATGTAAATGGTTCAATCCCTTTTTTTTTTTTTTTACCAGTGACCGGGTCTGAACCAAGCTTTTTATTTCTTTTCTGAAACTATTATATACAGTGCTAAATGTATCTAGACGATTATTATATTTAAGTGTAAGGTAAAAAATATTATTACTTTTTACATAAATTCATTTAATTTAAACTCGTTTATTCCCATAACCCCGCGCCAAAACTTGGTCATTGGTAAAAAATAAATAAAAGTGGAATTAAAATATTTACGTATTTTTATTTTTACATATTACCTTTGTAGTAAAACGTAAAAATTGAAAAAAAAAAATTGAAATGAAAGTCTTACTACAAAACAACCGCCAAGAGAAAAAGTTGTTTTAAACATCTCATAAATCAATAAAAACACGAATAACAGAAAAACAAGTAATTTTGTTTTTTTTCATTAATATCTTTCAATATCGTCTAGTAGGAGAGTAGTATTTTGAAACATATATATATTTATATTTGCTACCTGAAATGACATGACATGGAAGATCTTATAAATTTAATATGACTATTTAATTTTTATTCCGGTAAACACATTTCAGGTTTCTGGGCCCCAAAATATTCAATATGTTATCCAAACATTGCAAAACTAAGACCCGAATTCAATTATTTAAATTTGTGAAAAAATTATTACTGGGTTTAGGCCGAGCAAAATCGAAAAATTTACTCAAAAACATTATTAAATAATAAGTGGTATAAATTAATTTTGTATAACTGTATAATTCATTAACTAGTAGGTTGTATGTTATTGTTTATTTTGCATAAAAATGTCTGCTTTAAAACAGGTTGTACCTAGTTAGGCAGACTAGACATGACCCAGAACAATCTATTACTTAAGTGTGTATGTAGTAGATAAAGTAATTGTTATTTTTGTTATTTACTTTGATCATTATTAGTATTATTATTATTATTAATTAAAAATACACGAAAAAATAACAAAAAATCAAAATTATTAAACATGTTCACATAAATTCCCACAATACTGTATGTATACTAAGAGTTCTGACAGTGGACGCAGTATGGGATTAGTTGAGTGGGTGAACGAGTTTACTCTTGCGAGACGACTTTGGTTCCTTTCGAAGTGAATAATAATTAGTTGAAATGTATACAGGCGTGTCGATATTATTATATTTTTGATAGGCTGTAATCTGTAATGCGTATAAAAATTTATACTTTTAGACAAATCCGAAAAAGAAATGTTAAAATGCCATTAACATTTCTTTTTCGCTTTTAAAACGCTTTTTGCGTTTGATTAAAAAAGTGCAAATTTGAGAAGCGTTTTTACGAATCAAAATTATTTTATTTTATTTGTGAAATTTACATGGAAGGGGAAGGTGGGGCATGACGGGTAAGGGAGGCAAGATGGGGGCCCCACGATAAAAGCCAAAATCTGTTGAGTAGCTGCAAGCGAGCGCATCACGCCAGCCATTTCATTATTTCCCTGGACCTCATATCAGTGACGCAATCACAGTGGCAATAAGTGCTAATTCCTAGACGCAGCGGTGCTTAACGTGCTTTTGGCGAATTTGATCTTATTTGATATAATTTATGGGAAGGAAGAATATCTTGATTGCGACTGGCTGATGGTTGTTTTACTTGTACATGCTCTAACTATTTTTTTCAAGGTAAGATCATCAATTATCAACTGAGAATTTCTATTTTATAATAAATAAATATTTTAAACAAACATAGCAAAAGAGGCAAGATGGGGTACCAGATATCCCATCTTGCCTCATCGCTTGGACCGTAAACATTTGCAATTTCGGCAATTGTTTTTGTTCAACAATGTTTGAGTATGTCCAAATGCTAAATGTCAACAGATGGAAGAGTTTAGGAAATGTGGATGTTCGAACATGGGTAGAATGGTGAATGTTACACAGTGTGCAAAGTGGCCACTTAAATCAGCCAATGACAGATCATTAGTACCGTAAATGCCTAGACTTCTATATTTTCTTCTCAAAAATGTTTTCCCTCTGTGTTGAAATAAGTTTAAACTATTTTGGTTGTTTATGTCGCAAAGTATGATCTAGAACTACGATAAAACGGCTGATAAAGGAAGCTGGTTAGAAGAACGCATAAAAAAGCTATACCATCTTGCTCCACTAGTGAGGTAACATATTGTAGGAGAAAATTGGTCAACAATGTTTTGATTATGTCCAAATGCTTACAAAATGGCTGGATTTCCTCTCTAGGGAGTTATTCATATTTTAATTAGTTGCAACAGAGAGGGAAGTTTAGGCATTTACAGGTCATAAACCTAGCTAGACTTCCACATTCTCTTTACAAAAAAGTTTTTCCTTTCTGTTGTAAAAAAAATAAATACAATAGGTTATGTGTTTGTGAAATAATTGACCAAAGGTTGTTTCAACAAACCTTTTTTGAAGAATTTATGCAAAGAAATCTGTTTTATTAACGTCTAACATTAAAGGCGCCATCTTGCCTCACCTTTCGCTAGTACATAAAATAAATTTTGTAGGTACCTACAGTGACCTACAGTGACCAACTATTATTTTTTATACAGATAATCATATTGACCTTGTTCAAGTCAAAGGCATTAACCCAATGGAAAAAGCGATTTCATTATTTCGAATTTGTTTTTAATCAATAGCAAAGTTTTTATACGTATTCTGGCAAAACAATTTTAGTCAATAGACATTTGCAGTTTAAATTGAATCAAGTTGCGGTCCCGTGGCTAGTGTTGCGGACTCAAGGATCAGAGATCCGAGATTCGATTCCACTCTACCCTAACATGATTTTCATTTTTTAATAGTGAGTTATTTACAACTCGTTGTAAGTGGTCAGCAAAATTGAAATTTTTTAGTAAATTGTAAAAACGTTAATATTTTTTTCTAAAAAAAATCTTGTCTGGTACCTGAAGCGTAAGACTGATCATCTTACCTTCATGTAAAACAAAAAATGATCAAGATACGCTGCGATCGGTGTACCAATGCAGTGTACTATGCACCATTAGGTGCGGAAAGGGAATAATAACGATGATGATATGACAAACGAAAAATGAATGAAAATGAAATTAAAAAAAAGATTTTTAAAAAATTTGCTTGAAAGTATAAATGACAGATGAAATTGATTTAAAACACATTTGTTATAGTGAAACTTATTTTTCCAGAATTGTGGTTTACTGCCTTTGGACCTAAACAGGGTCGATATATACTAATCAAATGGACAAATCCGTACCCCTCCCCGCCCACCACCCAATTGATAAATTCAATTAACAACAATGATTAATACATAATTTAGATTCCGAAATAACATCTTGATAAGGAAGCTTGTATCGCTTCGAAACAGGTCGGTAAATAAATAAATGAAAAGTGGTTGAAAATGAAATGTTTTTATTTTATTTTTAATGTTCCAGTTTGAAATACAAAATAATTTGCAATTGCAGTTAGTAAATTATCAGATACAATATTTGAAATAAACCAAGTCAATTCCAACAAGGTGATAATGTCTTTGAGGGCGAGTAGGTAGGTAAATTAAAATTAATATTTTCCACCCATCCATTTTAGTCAAATATACCTATATAATATAGGAATCAATTTTGAGTTACATTTAGTATGCAGCTCATATTTGGTTTAAAAAAACCTTTATTAATTATGACGTCTACGTACCTCTATCCATAACGATTAGACATGTTAAAAAAAATCAGGATCTGAATTATTTTGGTTGTTAAATAAATATATTTTTTTTATACAGCATATCACACCCAGCGCGGGGTCGAGAAAAAGTATCAATATTTACATAATGTGTGTTTTCTTATCGGGAATCGAACCCAGAAACTTGCGTGAGTCAAGCGTCTTAATCACTACACCACGGAGGCTTGTATTGACCTGGATTACTTAAAGTTTTTCCATTATATTTATTTATCTATGCTATTTCTTTAATTGTTTTGTTTCTAGTTATATGTTACTGTGTATTTGTGACTGACTTTTTTGTTACAATATACCCATGATTAAAATGGGTTTTGTCCGTAAATTTATGAAAATGGCAGCCTCCAAAATTTAGTGGTCAACACGCTTGATTTACTGTGATGAAAAAAATCCAGGGGGCGAAGCACCCACCTGAACTTTCCCATCCACCGACCTGATGAGCCAAGTAAAGCATGAGACCATTAAAACCCTTTACCAAAGCAAATTACCTCCAGCTCATGTGACCTATGCATTACATGAATTCTCGAATAAAATACTTTTTTCTAATTTGACATTTGTTTATTATAATATTCTTAAATATAAACTCCTGCTGAGAAAAAAATATGGTAACGATATATCAAAATTGTATAGCTATAATACGTTCTCTACTGAGATGATACAAGGTAGGACCAATACATAAAAAATAAGTAGAATTATGATATGTTTTCTACTACAATCAAATAATTTACAAATAATATATGAAAAATAGGATGTGTTTCCTTCTGAGATAGTACAACGCAGGAACAAAATATACAAAATGTATATAACCTTACAAGTTTCCTAATTACATGATGCAGTGTAGAAACAATGTATAAAAAAAGCGGAATTGCACACCCAAACAAAAAAATGTGACAGAGAACCTGTCTAGATTTATTCGTCACATCACACACGGAAGGTTCCGAATTCGATTCCCGGTGAGAAGACAAAAAAAATAATGTTATTTTTCTCAAGCCTGGGTAATCGAGTGATGTAGTTTACCACTGTAATTGGGCCTCCTGGCATGTAGTGGTGCAACAAAAATTTAAATAACAGCAATAATAATGAAAATTGGTTAAAACTGCGCGATTTGACATCAAACGTTGAGACTTAAGACAGTTTTCTTGTTGACGAGTCACGTTGTTGATAATTCGGTTGAGTACGGAATAGACGCAAATCTAAATGTATATTTCAATGAATAAGCAGATTTTGATAAAGATGTAAACATTTTAAGAGATTGCAGATTGTCGCTTATTACTGATTAAATTGTCGGAATATGCTAAAAGCATAACCAGCGGAAAATGGCGCATTGTAAACAACGCGAGAAAGGCTGTGAACCGAAGGAATACAAAAAAGCAACAATTACAATTAAAGCGAACGAGAGAGTAGTCGCTAGTCGCTAGTTGCTATGTCGCTATGTTCAACCGAAATAGTTCATCTAGAACGCTGTAATGAGTTTCTGGCGACTGAACTACATAACGAGATGGTAGAATGCCGAAGTACAACACCAGTATATCCAAACATTTGCGTTCTACTGTCTTATGTCTACTGTTCCAGACAGAGGCGTAAAGTTTTATCCAGAAATACAACTTCCCTTGATTGGGCCGTTGTTTTACTTTTTCCTTTTGCGCCACATTCGGGAAGTCTATTTTCGTATAAAAATATCGTCTCGAGATGGACGTTTTTTATCGCTGAATTTTTAGCTTCGGGCGGAGCGCATTAATTGAAGCATTACCTAGGCTTTAAACGACACAACATTTACTTAATTAAGTGTTTCCCCGCATAAATCGCACTCAAATTATTTCATTTGACAAATTCTAGATGTAGAATTCTGTTATTTTTTTTTTTTATATGAAAATTTATTTATAAACCCTTACGGATTATTACATTCATTTTACATAGAATAATATATACATTTTTCAATTATACTCGTATACGTATAATTTCAGTCCCTGGTTCATTAGTCTTGATTGTCTTTGTCTTGTTTTAGAAAGTTGTGTATGGTATTTGTCTGATATTCTCGTATTATGTCCATGTTGACTACAATTTTTTACAAGTTTTAGTTTTTCGTCTACAATTACATTAGTGGCTAATTTATGGATAAATTTTAATGATTCTAGTTGAAAGAGTTCAGTTATATTTAATTGCTTAGTTTGTTTAAAAAGTTCTCTAGTTGCAGTTAAATAGAAAGGTCATATACTAACTTTAATATATTATTTTGCTGTCTTTGTAGTCTGTGTATGTCATTTTGATATCCTGCTCCCCATAGTAGTTGCGTATAACATATTTTAGTTTTTACATAGGCTTCATACATAAAAATTTTTCCGTTTTTGGAACAAAATTTTTGATTTTTAAAAAAAGACTCGATAATGTCGCCACTTTGCTAATTAAATTGTTGATATGAATTGTCCATGTTAATTGTCTGTCTATTGTTAGTTCTAAGTATTTAACATGTTCAATTTCAGTAAATCGTTCATTATTTATTTAAACATCTACTTTATGACATTTTTTTCTAGATTCAAAATGGTTCATATGCTTTACTAAGTTAGGTAATAACACTTTAAGAACTAATGTTTACTTTTAATATATTTTATATGACCTTTACCCTGAGTAGTGAGTTAAATTAAAAAATTTATACGTCTTTTTGCGGTGCTTTTGTTTCTGACAGGTGAAGCCAAAATTATAAAAATAAAATAGTACTTACTCAAAACAGATGCTCTTGCAATTTTTTTAATTTTTATTCTTTGATTTTTGGAGAACAAAAAATATAGGTACGCACAGAATTGAGAGTCATGGTGAATACAAAAATTAAAAATAACAAACCATCACGCCATTTCCCTTTGAGGATAGGCAAAGAAGACAGAATGCCATATCACTCAATCTCTTTGCATGCAGACAGTTCCTCTGCATTCGTTAATTTTCTCATGCACGTTCGCCAATTATTCCCACTTTTGACATGTCATTCTCATTCTCATGTCTTTCTCAGTCATCTTAGTTTTCTGGATTCATCGACATTCGCATCGTCGTTCTTAAGCCATTATTTCGCTCTTCATGTCCAAACTGCATCGGAACTCTTTTCATGATTTTGTCTATAATGCTTATCTCAGCCTTACAAGCATGGATCTTGACAAGTGTGCACATATTGTGCATAGTTTTACTACTCATTTTCCTGAGAGATGCATTTCAACAGCATTCAGCATCCAGCATCCAGCATTTCGATTTCATCCTTTTTTTTCTAATTGTATGCTTCTTAACCTAACATAATCTACAAACATTAAATATAAAATTAAATTAATATATTACAAGAGAGATGAAACATTTAAGAGTAGGCAATATAGAAGTCTAGGCATCTACAGTGCTTATGACCTGTCATTGGCTGGTTTAAGTGGCCACTTTACAGACTGTGTAACATTCACCATTCTGCCCATATTAGAACCACCAACAGATGAAAGAATTGGAGGAATATATTTATTTTACACTTTATGTACATATAAAGGCGGGCATATTGTCTTAGGGCAATTTCTTCCTACCTACCCAAACCGTTCAGTTTGAGAAAATTATAAATACATGGACATATTGAATCTTAGAATTTTATACAGAAATTAAAAACAAAGATTAAAAAAATAAAAATATGTAAAAACACATTAACACTCTCCAATGAAGAGAAGAGAGGGGATGGGAAAGAAAAAAGAAGGATAAAGGAACTGTTTAAATATTTAGATAGTGACATATAAATCTTGACTTAAATGTAAATAAAGAAGGGAGGTCTCTAACATTAGTGGGTAGATTATTCCACAATCGAGCGGCTACTAGTGTGAAAGAGGAGGCAAGAAAATAAGAGCGATGACGGGGTATTAAAGGGGTTCTCTCGTTACTAGAACGAAGAGATAGTCCGTGTTGTAAAAGAGTTAAGTTAAATAAGAATATAGATGTTCAAATATGGGCAGAATGGTGAATATTACGCAGTGTGCAAAGTGGCCACTTAAACCAGCCAATGACAGGTCATAAGCCCTGTAGATGCCTAGACTTCTTTATTACGTTCTCTTATATGTTCTTCATCTCTGTTGTAATATGTTAATATTAACAGCTCCCCAGGGAGTTGAATCTAGAACTTGTCTGCAAAAATTTGGACAAAGTCAAAATATTGTTGATAAAATTAAATGTTCATTAGACTGGCAATGTCGATAGACTAGTAACTTGAGCAAAAAATTATAACTATAAACTTATAATTAGAAATCAAACACTGATTTGAGTGTACTGAACACTTTATTTTATTTTTACAAATATAAACATATAAAAATAAAAACTTTGTGACAATTGTTTCGCCTTATTTGGGCATTTTCAAACGAATGTGAAGATTATTTGAATTGAATGTCCGTTATATAATTCAAGGTACTTAAGTAGAAAATAAAAATAATCTTATGAACTATAGCATGTACATTAATCGTAATTGAGGGAAAAACCAATGTTTAAGGGTAAGGCTTAGTGTTTAATAGGTAATGGGGAATTTAGGTATTTATATTTGAATTTCGGGGAAAATATAACAAAGTAAGTATTTATTGACATACAGTATTTATTGTGAGATAATTAATGAAGCTTTATAGTTTTGTAAATTTAGATCATTGTTGTCGAAAAATATCAATTATATTATAACAGGTTGCTGTTCATTTTAATTTTATAATATGATTGAAATATTATGAGGAAATTTATTGAAACATAAATGTATTATTATACAATATTTATATTTTTAAGAATTTCTTATCAAAATATATAAATGCAATTGTAACATAATTCATATATCAATTACGCGTCATATAAGCGTGTGCAAAAAAGAACAAAGTGAAGAATAACAGTCTATTTAAATATGTTTAATAGTGGTGAAGATATTAGGTTGGTTTGTTCTTATTTTTTAAGTTTTTATTTTTAAATGTTTTATATTTGTAAAAAATAAAATAAAGTGTTCAGTAGACTCAAATCAGTGTTTGATTTCTAATTATAAGTTTAAATATGGAGTTCTACAAAATAAACACCAAATCAATCAATAATTTTAACTATGTTTGTTTTTCGTTTCTTTATCTTTTATTATTTTTATTACTACAAATAGTGATAATATCGGATTGTGGCAAACTGATAGCAATAACTTATTGACGAAATAAAACGAAATTTTATAATTTGGATCACAAGCAAAAAAAAAACAGTAGGAAAGATAATTATAATTATGATAGAGACACCTCCTATCTTTTTAATCGAAATACACAATCTCGCATACTTCAACACACAAAACAAGTTACCAAATGAATACACACGGAAGTACACTAAACGTAGAGTTGCTGTTAAGGACTTTATTGGGTACAATAATAATTAAAGCAGAGATTCCGTTAACGGTGTCGTTATATGACGGGCAAGGTGGCTACAATTGGAGGCTTTATAGTTAGTTCGGGTAGGGGGTGGTCAGTAGCTAGTGGACAGTTAACCACCCTTACTATGGCGGGAGATACTCCCCTCACATAACCTAAAGTTTTCGCCTTTCTACGTGTACCTCTTTTTGATTAGAAATTGGATGTAGATCCAGAAAAAAACGTATCAACTTTAAAAATATAAATTTTAATAAATAATATCAAATAATTATTTAACAATATTTTTAGTTTGTCCAAAATTTTGTAGACATGGGCTGGATTTAACTCCCTGGGGAGCTGTTTGTATTAACATTTTACAACAGAGATGAAGACAGGCGCGCTTTAAGCAAATCTCCCAAAATGTCAAACCAATAAACTTCACTTACGGGAGTTAAAAAATATTCTCACATCTCACAACATCTTCGAGCTTTGCACTGGTTAAAAATCCCAGAGAGAATAAAATACAAGCTTTGCTTGATAGTATTCAAACCCATATTTTTAATTGAATCGGCATTCACTTCGTAACACTTTATTATAAATTATTATGAAAATAAAACTTTGTTATCAGTGTAACACAATTTTATTATTTTACAAGAACACAACTACAGTTTCGGGAGAGCACTCCTCCCATCGACGGGTGATACATAATAATTTAGTATTCGAATCCCTTCATGAAATGGCTCCAAAATACCTATCGGACCTTTGTATTAGGGAAAATACATGTCAAAGAAAATCTACTCTTAGGTCAGCATTTGATTCAGGAAGAGGAAAACTTGTTGAAATCCGGCGCTCCCCAATACTATATTTGGAGATCGTGCTTTTGCCGCCGCCTGCCTGGAAACAATTGCCTTCAAACTTACGAATCATCGACAGTCCCAGTCAGTTCAGATCGCAACTAAAATCCCACTTCTTTAGACTATCATACCCTCAATTTTAAATCTGGAATTATAATATATAACTCTAATTTAGTTAGAATGTAAGTTAAGGTATACATACAATTGTAAAGCGCCCTTGAGGTGGTTCTTTACAAAAATGGCGCTATATAAATCAGCTAAACGTTATTATTATTATTATTGATATAAAAACGCGTCAACTTTAAAAATACAAATATCAATAAATGAAAACAAATAGTTATTTAACAATATTTTGAGTTTGTCCAAATTTTTGTATACAAGAACTGGATTCGACTCCCCGGGGAGTTGTTCATATTAACATATAACAACAGAGATGAAGAACATAAATGAAGATTTCAGCTCTTTAACTTCACAAACATCAACAAATGAAAGAATTGAAGAAATATAGATGTTCGTGTATGGGCATAATGGTGAATGTAAAATGGCCACTTAAACCAGACATTAACAGGCCATAAGCCCTGTAGATGCCTAGACTTCTATATTACCTTCACTTCATCCCTGTTTCAATATGTAAAATAATAATTTTTTTAATATATTTTTGGCAGGTCAATACTATCAAGTGCACCGTTGCTCCTCGACTCTCTTCTACTCTCTTCGGCTGATTCCAGAGAGCACCAAAAGACCCGCGTCTGCATAAACGACTAAACGACAATAGTACACCCGATGGGCAGAGGCAGCCAAAGGAGGTCGTTAAACAAAATATTTCATAAAGTGAAAGCGAAGACAGAACTCCGGCAACGACCCGTCGGGGTCTCACGGGATGTATCTGAGGATTTTTCAGACAATTTTTTTTTCAATCTTACCATTTTTACAGCGTTTTTATTTAAAACTGGCATTAAGTTGTGGGGTTTCTTAAAACCCCCCTCTCCACTGTCGTAACATACCCATGTAGAAAAAAAAAAAAAACAAGTGATTAAATATAAATTGTACTAAATGTTATTGAATATTTGTGTATAACAACTTACCGACTTTTCTATGTCTACCGGTTTCGAGACGTACCAGTCTCTTCGTCAGGACACCAATTAAACCAACATGCAAATCAACATGCAAACCAACATGCAAAACCCACTATACACCTTCACCATAGTTGTTGCACAAAAATATAAAACTAACACGACGTGCATTTTAATAAGCACATGCACTGATTAAATTATTAAAATGTTTTGAGATTCTTTTAATAATTTAAAAAAGTAGAGGATGGCTATAAAGAGAGGGGTAAGCTTAATAGTTTTATAGGGCGACCATTATGGTGAAATGTATAAAGGAATTTTGGAATGTTTGTTTGATTATTGATCAAAGGAACTTTATTTTTAAACTTTATCCGACGAAGCATAGAAAAGTCGGTAAGTGGTTATATACAAATATTTAATAACATATAGGAACCGATTGCAACATTAGGCATACTAATGTTTTTGGCTTGCCGACCCTTCATATACTGAGCCTGTACAAGAGCCTTGTACAAGCAGAATCTGCCAGAGTATTTTTTGTGCCATTTTTGTAACAATGTTTGTAAAAACTAATAAATAAATAAAAAAATAAACATTTAGTAAAATTTTTGATCACAAAGTTAATGCTTTAAATATTGGCTTGCTTCCTCATTCCGTTTTGTTTGCCGTCTACTACGCTTTGATTCATTCCCACCTATCTTATTTATCATGCATATGGGGTTTTGCCAGCAAAAATCAGATCTCGGAAATACAAGTTCTTCAGAACAGAGCTCTAAGAAACATTCTTGGACTTAAACGGGATTCCCATGTCAAGGATATCTACCGACAAACAAAGATACTTCCTTTCAAGGTAATGCCACTGCATGACATAACCAATACTATTTTAAATATCATCAACTTTTCTGCTCATTCAAATTTAAAACACACATTTGGTAATAATATTCATAATTACAATACGCGCTATTCAAGGAATCTTCATATGGCTAAGTTTCGCTCAACAAAGTTTGGCAGTAGGTATTTGGAAAATATTGGCCATTCCGAATATAATAAACTGCCTGATAAGCTAAGACACGAAAAACTGAATAAAAAATCTAGAAGTGTCGCAATTAAAAAATATTTCTTAAATCTTTTTGATATTGATAATTATTAATGTAGTTTATATAAGATGGTGTTTTATGTTTCTCATACTATAATGTTTTCTTTTTATTTTGGATGTATTAATTTGTACGATTTTATGTATTGTAAAAAAAATAAATTTCTTATGTACGGTCCCAAATGAGTTTCTAATAACTCCTGGGAGTATAATATGTAATTTTTGTATTATATGTTTTATTAATAATAAAAATAAAAATTATAAAAATAAAAACAAAAACAAATTTGTTTTACATTTATTTTATTGATTAATCATTTTAATAAAGTTAAAAAACGATTTTAATTGCCTGTATTTTTTATTACAATTATAATTTAATTTACTTTCCATAACTTTTACTAAAATCAGTACATTCAATTCTCGAGTCAATATCTACTTAGCGTTTAACAATAATATTGTAGTTTTAGTTGCTAGGACTCTGGGGGGTCCTTAAATGTTTCTAACTCCAATCTCATCCCCTCCTCCTCTCTTGTAAGTATTTTCTCCACTCGTCTGCCAAGTGAAACATTTAAATTTGAACCAAACTAAACTTCGTAATTGAAATCCTTCGGCACATAAAATATCTGGACCATTCGATAAGTCTTTCAATAAAATTATACGAAATATACTTTTTGGTTTCGACCGTTTTTTAAATACCTTTCAGTATTTTTTATACATCAACGGTTCAAATAATATATGTTATTGTACATTTTTACGTTATTGTACATTTGTACGTCTTTTATATAAAATAACACATTATACTTTCAGGAGTAAAAAAAAACTCAGTTGGGACGTTACACAAAAAAAAATAATTGTGACAATACAATACGTACATTAATAATATAATACATTAACCTTACAATGAATATATTCATACGTAAATATTATTAAAATCCAAAGAGTGTTAATGTTTTTGTACAAAAATGACACTTTTTTGCAAAAAAAAGGAACCTCGTTTTACACGGTTTAGAAATAACACGATCCAAAGAATCTTTATTTACCAATGCGTAACAGTAATATAATTACAGGTACTATAACTTATGGGAATGCCGCAAATAGCTCTTTTACTTGGCTTTTTCCTTTAACTCTTTCATCCGTTGATGTTTGTGAAGTTAAAGAGCTGAAACCTTTATTTATGTGGGTGAGATTCACCTAATTTAACTATTTCACCTTCATACTACGCAACGCCTGAATTTTACACAGTATGTAAGGTGGCCCCTTAAACCAGCCAATGACAGGTCATAAGCCCTGTAAATGCCTAGACTTCTATATTACCTTCTCTAAAATGTTCTTTATCTCTTTTGTAATATGTCAATATTAACAGCGCCTCGTGGACTTAAATCCTTTCCTTTTCTAAAAAAAATTTGGACAAACTCAAAATATTGTTACTTCATTAAACATTTATAGTTCAGCTCTTCAATTGGAAATGTGAATTTGAAATTCATAAATCTGAATAACTTGTATTGGACCTTCTTCACTCTGTTTATATGAGTAACATCATGAGGAGACTTAACTGAAGAACCATATTCTAACTGACTTCTTTCTAGGGTCATGTATAATATTTTTGAAAAAAAAATATGTTACATTTTTTTTGAAAACAAATCATGCTACATTTTTTTTTTTTAAATCATGTTACATTTTTTTAAAAATTTGATTACAATAAATAGCAAAGAAATCTATCCAGCGGTGGTTTTTTTAGTACAAATTTTTTACACGGAACTCTGTGGAACGTATCTTCTGTGTAAACAGAAGTTCCAGTGAACATGTTTCTTTACCAGGAACCATAAAAAGTCAAAGTTATTTTCCATGTCAGGGACCAATTATTTAAAAAACCAGAAGAATGCATTTTAAAAATGCAGCCTCTCTAACATGGAATACGTCAATATCAGAAGGCATTCCGTTTGGGAAAACAAAAAAGCATTTTTCGTTGTCAGCATCATGTTTTAACCCTTTCATCCGAATAGCATATTCAAATATACGCGAGATTCTCAGTTCATTTACTTCCGTACCTACCGAAATAAAAAAGCGACGTGTTTATTTTTTTATCCCTAAATACGTCTCTATTTTTTTTCTGCTTATGTTGGTAGTCAGCACTACACAAAAAAGTTCGTTTTATAGTTTGACATCAGGTTTCGGGCTGTTTTTTTTTTATTTTGGAGCAAATTTCTGTCATTCCGTTACATTTAAAACAATATTTTAATTTAGTTTTAGACACATTAAAAAAAAAAAAAAACTGATTTTATTGATGATCAAACCTGCATTTAATATATAACTCATGTTTCATAATATTTGTCGAATCATATTCAGTATTTATTAAAAATTAACTATAAATTTATTTGTTTCTCTAAATTTTTATCAATAAAAACTTGATTCAACCCCCAGGGAGCTTTTACTATTAACATATTACACCAGAAACGAACATTCTAGAAAACGGTATGTAGAAGTCTAGGCATCTACAGGGCTTGTGACCTATCATTGGCTTACCACTTTTTTTACACAGTGTAATATTCATCTGAATCTCACACACACCAAAAAATATTTAAGCTCGTTAATTTCACAAACATTAACAAATGGAAAAAATGAAGTATTTTGTTATATGCAATCAAACTACAAAACGAACTTTTCGGTGTAATGCTGTCTTTATTTTATATGTATGTTTATGCGGAATCGTTTTCGTTCGAAAAAGTCAAGCATTGTACCCATCATATTTTATTTGATAATACATTATTTATATATTTATTTGATAATCCATGATAAAACTAATCAGGAGAGATCACTTTTCATTTCTCGACAAAGCACATCATTTTTTAGCAATTCTTTTTACATTCAAGCTGCTAGGCCACCAAATCACATAAAAAATGCATCTTCTCTAGCCACCTTCAAAAAACGCCTAGAACATTATTATATATCTCCAGAATCCAAAATGCACTTTTAAAAACAGTTTAATGTACAAAAGCCTTATCTCCTAACAGTTATTTATTTGAATTAATTAAGTTATTTTTATTTTATGTTTGTATTTATTTTATATATATTTATGGTTTTTTATTACAAAATTTCGACCAACTCTTCTTTTGTTCAGCCTGTTTTTTTGTTGGCTGGATGACATTGTTTTTAGCAATAAGTCTGCCAAATAATTTTATGAAATAATTTAGGTTTTAGGTATCTGTAACTCTTTGCGACGTTAAACTGTGCGTGTTAAAAAATTGCAATTGTATGAGTTTGTAATCGGGAACCATTTTGACGAAATTTATTATCCCACGACCGGTCGATTCCCACTAAAGAACAACAATCTAAAGAATAACATTACATAATTCGAAAAAAAAATCATACATTATTTAAAGGTAAGTAAATAAAATTTAGTTCGCTGTGCATAATAACGTGTCCGTTTAGGCGAATATCAGTAACCCTAAAAATAATATTGATTATTAGTATTTTTAGTTACATAAATATACCATTAGAAGCTTAAAATTATGTTACTTAATAGGCAAACGTCACCAAGATAACTTAGTTTTAAAAAAGTTTGTTGTTAATTATGTGATTTTATACTTTTGCGAATAAAACATTCTTACAAAAACGTGTATTTCTTTAAATAAAATATCATGTTTAACCATAACATGATTTTAATTTTTAGAAATATTTCCTTTTTTTCACTAACTCCTATAGCTTGCATAGTCCAGATTATAAACTAGCGAAAGTCGCCTTACCTAATTTTAGCCACCGTGCCTTACTAAACATTTCTCAGGTATTTTTAATGTATCTGAAGGAATAATATATCATTGTAATTGGTTAAAAAGATTTTTTATTTGTTTATTTTTTTTTTTTTATTTATAAAAAGCATAAAAAATTAAAATATAAATTATTAAGTCCTGCTGAACTGCATAAAATGCAGTTCGTCAGCAGGTGCCTAAAGTTAAGTTTAAATATATAAAGATAATCTTATTTCTTGAATTCTAAAAACATATAAAAACTCTTATTATTATAGAAAAAAGGAAAATATGAACATCGAAAATAAAAATAATAAAAAAAATGTCCAAATAAAAAAGAAAAACACAAAAAAAAATTCAATTTAAAAAACCACGATCTAAAAGCCAGATTATCAGCAGAAGTTTTTCTCTTGAACCAGATAAGTTTATTTGATTTTTTATATTTTATGGGAGTATATTATGCATCTTTAATGAATTGTACTCTAGTGTTCTTTTCCCGTATTTATTATTGAATTTAAGGAGAGCTAGTCCATTTTTACTAGTGAACCGAGTATTATATACATGATCCAATTTATTTTTATATTCAGATAGAGACGCATGCTGAGAAACCAGCTTTTACCATAATTAAGCTCTAACGGATAAAATATTCATAAATTTATACAATAAAAATATTGGAATATCGTGTCGCTGACAGTACAATTTTTTTTCAATTGATAATTTGGTCATTGAATTTTGTAAGTTCTGAATTATGTTGTGTACATGAAACCTCCGAAACATAAAAATCTGACTTTTCCATGGTCTCCGAACTTTCAAATTACGATTTCTCAAAACGCTGATTTTGGCTTAGTGACTTTTGTCTGAATGGCGACGAAATTTTTCATTGCAGTGGTCGTGTTTATTCTCAACCCTTTTCATTTCATTCTTAAAAAAGTTTTGCATCCCTGTTAAATTACGAAATCTTTTATATTACACTGTCGCAATGTTGTTTTGGTATTGTCAAATAGCGACTGGATTGCGGAGGCTGCAAAAGAGAAAGAGAAATATTGCATAAGTATAAAATTATACATAAAACCCTAATAAAAGTATGAACCCTTTCTCGAGTCGGAATAGCAGGAGCCAGGAGCGCAGAAATGGAAAAGAAATAGAATCCTTAGACTTTATTTGTAGGAAACATTCATTCTTCTCTACAAGCAGAACTGCTTTGGCGATAAAAACACGAGAGTGGCTTTACTACAGCTACGCCACTTGGGAAAATGCGGATTGGAGACAGGAAAATGTTGATGTTAAGAAACGAAATATTTTTGTCTCGCGAAAATCAAACCCACCTAAAACAACTTTAAAGCGTTCTCCCCATCTTGCGTAAATCGTGGATTTAATTTCACCCTGACTCAAATTATTATGTTTTTTTTATTTATCGACACACAAATAAACGTTTTGAATAAGCTCACAAAATATTTTTTTGTCGATATGTATCGTTTATGGATGATTCCGTGTAAGTTGAATTTCTGCCGATATTTTGGCTAGCATTATTATGTAAAAGATTAAGGACAGTGATATGTTGCATGTTTAGAATAAAATATTTTGTACGAATAAAAACATAAAGACTTATGCATCAATCATTAGCGAAATCAATTATTAGGTACGGAATTACCAGTTGCGGCCTTTCTTGTAAAACCAACATTGAAAAAATTCAATATTTACAAAACTTGGCTCTTAAATTAATTGACAGATCAGCTAGAATTGATAAGGAAGAGGTACCCGAACTTTTTAAAAAGCGAGGCTGCCTGTCCGTAAATGCTATTCTCTGGCTCAAATTTGTTACTAGATATCGATTTGATACTAACTTCCAGAAACGGTATATTTACATACAATAAAGGGCTATCACAACGCAAAGGCTTGTAAGTACCGAGGTTTGTAAACAAATATGGCCAAAAAACACCTTATTCTACAATTCCTAAAATTTTCAATCAGATTCCTAAGCAGATCTTAAAAGAAAATGCTGAGAAAACTTTTTTCAAAAAAATAATTAAATGGCTTATATGTAACAAGGCTTTTTATTGATTATTATTTTCAGTACAGTCATTTCAGAACAGTCATTGACTTAAAATATTGTTAATAAACTTTGTGTACAAAATACGTCTGTTTTTAGTTCTCAATAATGTTTATATTACTTTTTAAATTTCTATAATTTCTCTAACGTTTTTCTTTGTAAATCGATCTTTGGCGGCCTCCGTGGTGTAGTGGTCAAGACGCTTGACTCACACACGGAAGGTTCCTGGTTCGATTCCCGGTGAGAACACAAAAATTAAAAAATTGTGATTTTTCTTAAGCCTGGGTGTTCTGTGATGTAATTCACCACTGTAATTGGGCTTCCTGGCCTGTTGTGGTGCAAAAAAAAAAAAAAAACGTAAAGGAAAAATAGGAAACTTGCATTCGGCAGAAGGCACATTCCGTGTCATTTTTGTAATAGTTTGTAGTGCCGGGAAACATGTTGAGTTCATTTGTTCATGTTATTTGGGTGTTTGTGTATTTCAATTGCCTCTTTTATTATTCGTGCACTGTAATTTCTAAAACTGCTAAATCTTTGGATCGAAGGCGAAAAGATGATTTGTATCTATAAAATGTTTCGCTTTTGAAAATGTTTCAGGGTACCCAGGTTTACACGCTTTTTATGTTCATCAATTATTTTCTTTGCTGTGCGCCCTGTTTTTCCTATGCACACTTTACCTTGCACAGGATCACTCAAAAACGGTACCTATTGATAATTGTGACCGTGAAAATCAACGCACCTTTATTTTTTATATTTTTAAATAAACGACTTAAAAATTAAATTTTACTATTTAAATTTAGAAATGTAATATTCTATTTAATAAAAAATATTGTTCTTCATGCTTTACATGAATTTTACATTTACATTTCCTTTAGACTTTAAAATCGAGTAAAACATTGTTTGTTTTTATGATTTGACGAATGGAAATTTTACTATCAACTGTTTTAGCAAATAGATATTTTATATTTCTCTTAAAATTGCACGTAAATCGGTTAAGCCGTTTAGGAGGAGTTCAGTGACATCACACGTACAGAAGAATTATATCTATAAAGATAATGACCGTTTTCGCGGGAATACAAAATTATAAATTTTAATATATTTTTAATTTTACTAATAAGAAGTAAATAAATTAATTCTACTCAACAGTATTTCATGGACCCTTATTACTTTTTTATTTTTAAAGTCATATTTCCCTGTTAGAAAGTTTCTCGTATCTGTTTTAAACACAAGGTTTATAATATGATTTTCTTTGTGGTTCGCCATCATCCTACTAACGGCTTCATACTGTATATAGCAATATATGGTATACTAAAAACCAGATAAGTGTTTTTGCTTTGTAATAAGCCCAATGCTCGCAACTTTATTATTCATAAATTAAAAGCTCAACGAAACCCTCCCTTTATTATTTCACGACCCCTTTTAAACATACATATTTAATAATATTGAGTTCCCTTTTTATTCCAATCCAGTTATGGTTACGTAAAAATAGATTAAAAATTACCGTAGTGTTGCTAAATAACGACCTTTGAAATTATTTTTCAATGGCTACCTTTAGCAAAGTATAAAAAATATACAAAATACTAGGGTTTAAAAACAAAATAAAGAAGTATTTCAGTGGCAAACATAAGCATTAATATCCATAAAGACTTTGTTAGATGTTTTCCCTCGATGTTGCAACAAACTTAGATCTAATTAACTCCCTAGAGAGGAAATTCAGGCAGTTTGCAAGCATTTGGACATATTCAAAACATTGCTTAATTAATTAACTGGAAAAGAAGGAGTATGAAAATTGGAAAACTGATTTCAGACGTCGCCTAGTAGGTGAATTGTTTCAGCCGGATAAATCTCACCAACATGATAAAGGTTTTAGATCTTTTACTTAACAATAGTCAACAGATGGAAGAGTTGAGGAAATGTGAATTTTTAACAAAGGCAGAATGATCAAAGTTTAAGATTGTGTAAAGTGGCCATTTATGCAGCTAATGATAGGTCGTAAGCCCTGTAAATGCCTTGACTTCCATATTCCCTTCTCAAAAAAAATTTCCCTCTCTGTTGCAACAAATTTAGGTTTATTTTATTGTTTTAAACTACGCTAGGTACTTATAGCAGTTGAACTTAAGTTTTATTCGAGGGATGTAAGCCGTTCATCCAGAGTATTCCTCAGTTCCTCGCCACAATACTAATCTTCCTACACCCGGAAGTGTCATTGGAGTCCCTTGTAATAGTTCCTGAGGGACGCTCTTGAAGGGCTTCAAGCCTCTCCTCACTCGACAGACCTGTGACTTATCTTGCGTGACGTAGGAGGATAGAGGGAGAACAAGGCTAAGGGGACATTGGTCATGGAGCAATTAGCTAGGGAGGTGTAACTTGCCAGGGATATTATAAGGATATCGTTTCCGTTACAGCTCACGAGAGCTGAACGTGGAACATGAATATAGATGGAAACACTGATTAATCCTGATTGAATTACCAACCACTTACTATTTTAATACAAAATGGAATTTCAAGGAGCTTTTTCCTCATTTTCTAATAAAATTTATCATCATTATTCTTTTTACCTTCATCCGCACTTTTTAGTGCATAATGCAGTATAATCGTTAATTATTTAAGGTTTTAAAAAAAGTGTGATAAAAAAATTTATGATGAAAAAACTTAACATGTAACAACAAAGAGAGAAAACATTTTTAAGAAGGAAATATGGAAATCTAGCCATTTAAGGGCTTATGACCTGTCATTGGCTTGTTTAGTTGTATATTTGATAAATTTATCGCATTAAAAAGTAAACATATTTAATACCATGGAATTTTATAAAATTAGTGAATTAAAAAATGAATACGGACCGTCCTCTGGTTAGGATAGTTTCCATCTAACATGGCTCAGCCTGTTCTAAGGTAGTGATTTTTTTAATGTTTTAAAGCATTATAGTTTTATACTGATATAACGATAATAAAAACAAAATAAAATTACTTAATTATAAATGCAAAGCAATTCAGAAAAATAGTTGAAGTGACCGCTTTACACAATGTATAATATTATCCATTTTACCCATGTTTAAACATCTACATTTCCTTATATCTTCCATCTTTTAACTTAAGTGAAGTAAAAGAGCTGAAACCTTTATCATATAGGTGAGATTCATTCGGTTGAACCAATTCACCTACTAGGTAACGCCTAAAAACAATTTCAGAATTTTCGTGCTTCTTATACAAGTTAGTTCAATCAACAATGTTTTGAGTATGTCCTAATTTTTGTAGACGGGCAGTTCTTTTACTTCACAAAATTCAACAGATGAATCATTTGAGAAAATGTGGATATTTACACATAGTCAGTATGGTGAGTGTTACACAGTGTGTAAATGGTCATTGAAACGAGCCAATGATAGGTCATAAGCGCTGTTTTGCCACAAATTTAGATCTAAATAACTCCCTAGGGAAAAAATCCAGCCTGTCTCCAAATATTTAGATATAATCAAAAGATTGTTGATGTAGTAACTGTTAGGAAAAAAAATCTGTAAGTCCAGGCATTTCCAAAACTTGTGATATATTGGCTAGTTTAATAAATCACTTTACCTAATTTATTTTATTAGGTAATTAATTCAACATGGACTTTCTAAAACATTCTATAATATACTAGGTATTCTTCGATACAATATAATGTGAAATATTTAGAGTACCTTCGGGTATTATGAAGTAGTCTGGGTTTCCGAACCACCACGGTATTTCCAAAACTATAAATTATATCGACACAACAGTCAGTCCAGTCTAACGCTGATATGCACAAATTTGACCTCGGTTCACTAGAGCAACCGGGAAGAACACGCGTCCAAGTTGCGAGTAATTTTAAAAAACTTTTTCAATATTTTGTTAATTGATTTTTTTATTTTGAACATTATTTTTTTAACTTATATTAAGTGAATCCCATGAAGGATATTTCAAAATATATGTTTAATCAAATAGTGCGTGTTATAATTTTAGATTGAGGATCGTTCAATATGCATGTTGCGGTCAAAGTGGACTACATAGGCGTCGGCCAATATGGACTACTAGTCTATAGATACTGAAAGTTGCAAATCTGAATTCGATGAGGGCGGGACTCGCAAAAACCATGAGGAGTCCGACGATAATTTTCCATTGACAGAAATAATAACGAAACATTATGCCAAATTGAGAAATTATTTTCACATGATCGAGGTAGAGAGACATGGATTCGGTGTATTTTTAGCCAAAATTGTAACCACGAGGAACGCGTTGGTTGCGAAAGAAATATCTTTGTTGCGAAAATTGTACGTGGTATAAAATTCATTTAATTTTTATAATTAGATGTTAAGGTGGATCAATGTCGGGTAGTATAGAATACTTGGTCTACATTACCCTCCACTTTTTTAAATTTTAAATTTTTATTTCGGTTTTTTTATTTTTTTATTATTTTGTTATATTTTGGTACTGTTTTTTTTTTTTTTATTAACTTAAACGGCAAATCTACATTTTACAAACGCATATAACGCTAACATATTTGGTCTAAATTTTTTAAACGTAAATTTACTTTTACCCAAGATTAAAAAAAATACCTAAAAATTAAACAACATATTCCGTAGAAAGTTTGAACAATTTAAGAATAAATGTAAAAAACCAATAAAATAATAAAATATTCTTAAGTAATATAACAAGAAAATTGTAAGTACTGTTTCATATGGCTGGGCAAAGTGAACAAAAAATTGAATATAATATGAAATGTATAAATAAATAAATATAATTACCATTCACCATCTTTGAAATGGTTTGATCTATAGGCCGTATTATTATGTTCTAAAGGCCGTGTATTGCCGACTATTAACTATTCGTATTACATACAAATGTACCTTTATAATAAAATACAAAATCCGTCATATTCCAATTATTTTAAATTATACTGACGAAAATAATATTGGTGGTTCATATTTACCTCCATTACCCTTCATTCTGCCTGTGTTTAGACAATACTTATTAATTATGAGAATTAAAATATTTATAAAGTCCTGATACCAACCCTTAGGTATCGAAGCGAAGTATGGAATTGGAAAAACAGGGATGAAAGTTGACTGAATGCTGTCGAAATGCGATATCTTAGACGAACGTGTGGTAAAACTAGGTACTATAGAAGCAGTGCACAAATATCGAGAACTGAGCATTACGTAAGGCTGAAGTAAGCATTATTGACCAAATCAAAAAATGAGTTCAGCATTGGTTTGAACACGTAAAGAAAATGGCCAGCAAAATAACGGCTAAAAAGCTTTATGTTGTGAATGTCGATGGATGCTGAAATTGATGAAGACTGAAAAAGACATGGCATGACCACATCCAACAAATACTTGAGGATAGACACGTTAAAAGTCGGATTAATTGGAGAGCGTGCATGAGAAGATGTATGAATGTAGAGGAAGCTAAATCTGTAGCATAGACCGGGCGATATGAAGTGATCGTTTTTTGTTTGAAAATAATGTCAGTTTCATGTTGTGAATCCGATGGCAGCTTAAATTTATGTAGTAATTTTATACTAAGTGCATTTTAAATTATATTATTTAACATGGGAAATCACAAAGTTTGTGCTCAAAATATTCATTTTATGCTTTTTATTTGTTTGTGAATGTATTGAACCAGGCCCAATTATCCAATATTGAACTGAAATTAAGTGTTATCATTCTTGATTTTACAAGACTAAAAAGTTAAGTGATTGGACTTAATTGGCTGGAATATTGTTTAACAACGAATGCGGAACAGCCAATAGCCACTTCCGGACCCCCCTATCGTACCCGCTTTTCCATCCCTTCACCGTCCTCCTACAATAATTGAGTCATCCTATTGTTTGCACCGAATCAATTTCCTTGACAGTTTGGTTTGCAATCTCGTCATTAAGCCACGGGATAATTTCCAATTTGTAACAGAAGCAAACAAGGATGCCAAATATTTATTTTCGTGCAAAATAGAATAAAGAAAATGTTGCAATCGCAGGCAACATAACCCTTGATCTTTTGTGAGACGAAAATTGTAACCTTTTCCTTAAAAAAATGGCAAAGTTATTTGAGGCCAAAAAAATATTTATGACTAGTTGCACCTTAAAAGTAAGATTTCATTTTGAATGATAGTTGCGTTTTGTCAAAGGAGATAATAAAGGTTGCATTAAAACGGAAGGTGAATCCACTAATTTCGCCCATTTTTGAAAAACTTCCAACAATCTTTTGGTTTTAAATTAACTTTTTTTGGTGTTATTAACACTAAAACAGACATAACTATTTTGAATGCATTTGAATATACTAGTGGACTCGACAGACGTTGTCCTGCCCGAACAACGGTAAAATACTTTTCATTGATAAGTAGGTACCTAGATACTTGTTTGTGATTAAACTCCAAAACTAAAAATTGTTAAAATTCAAATATTGAATTCAAGTAATCTTGATACTTGTTTAATTCCAAAATATAACATTTGTACTCAGTAATTTGGAGTTTGCATCCATTGTGTGCAGCCCACAATACATAAGAAACATAAAAAGGCTTGAAAATGTTCAACGAATTTTTTTAAATACCTAGATTATAAAAATAATAAAGCACTTTGTACTTACAGCCAATCTGCCAAACAAATTGGATTTTTACCCTTGAAAATAGACGCACTGTATCTGAATTATGCTATTTACATAAATTATTAAATAATAAAGTAGACTCTTTTAACCTACTCTCCAACCGTACCCCTTTCGTGTGACTAGAAATAAGTATTTGTTCCATCTGCCAGTCTGTAGCACTAACTATGCACAACACTTTTTCCTCTATCGTTCTTGCTCTAACTATAATGCTTTTTTTATCTATAGATATATTTGCCTGCCCATTACATGCCCCTTAATTGATGTAAAAATAAATTAAGACTCCTTATTTCTGGCTGTGATACGATCCCACTTACTATTTAATGATGCTCACACTTACACACACTTGAACACCTGCACACACCTGAACACTTACCCCTACACTAATACACCTTAACACACATCTACACTTACTCTCATATAAATACACATAAACACACCCTTTTTTTGTTACCCAGCTTAATAATTTGTATGATTCTTATTTAGAAACTTTTCTGGTCTGTCTTTAAACTGTATTATTTTTAATGTTACCTTATTATTGTCAACTGTTTGTTTCTTTAAAATAAATAGAATTAAAGTTTTTTCAAAAATGGCATTCTTTTTGCAAACGTCAAACTCCGGTCTTCTCACCAACAGAGGGGTGTTCTCATGTAGGAATACATTTTTTTTTAATATATTAAATTTAATATTCTTTTAGTATTACCAAAAATCCAGTATAAAGAAATAAATGGAAGAAATTATTTGAAAAATAAATAAAGAATCTGATTGAGATCCACAAAAAACAAATGCTGTTTGTAAACATTCAAAAACAAACTTTTTTTATACACAAAAAAAACATCTTTCCATTTTTTTGCAAATGCATTCTCCTCAAATGCAACCCTGGTAGATCGATGAATGAAACATTTATGCTTCTTACTTATTTTTTTACGAATTAGAATTAAGATTAATATCTACGAACACGCACACCGCAAAGATCTATGTTTCTCTCAAAACCGCACGTAAATCGATCAAGTCGTTTAGAAGGAGTTCAGTGACATCACACGTATAGAGGAATTATATATGTAAAGAAAAGCGTTATTTCAAAATAATTTAAATAATCTTAAACTCATTATTTCAAAGAGTACCTGTATGCATAGTCGTATAAGTAAATATATTATATGCTTCCAAAAACAATAAGAGAAACAAATTGTATCAAATGTTTTACTTCATTTACGATAAAACGGACATAACTTATGTTAAAATCCAATATATGCATACTTTATTATGATTTACTATGATCTTTTTTTATATAAACTACCGGTAGATAACTAACCTTATAATTTGTTGTACGAAAAAATTATAAAAAAACCTAAAAATCCTACCCGAAAAAATCTTATAACGTTGCATTGCTGTAAAAAAATATTTTATCAATATATCTGTACCTCAGAGGCAGACGGATGCAAATCCGAACGTCGAATGTTCAACAAAAGCCCAAATAATCTACTTTCTCTTAATGATTTATTTTAATTTATGGCACTAATTTGTATTTTCAGTATTTTAATACATTGATTCTTTCATCTTCAGACTTATTTTTTTTCAAAATCAATGGACACGATCACTGGATAAGAAAATCTTAATGTCATTTCATCAAATTCTGGATTTGCATTCGTCTGCCTCTGAGGTATAAATATTACATTGACATAAGAGGCTTGATTTGACTTATCAAATCAATTATTTAAAAAAATTCTTCAAATTAATAAAATGTATTCCAAAATAGTTTAATGTTGAGGGCAAATACATAAATTATTGGCTAGAATATAAGAAATAAGTTATGATAGAGCTTGTTCTAACCTCAGATCTATGATTCGTGAGTTCGTGAATCCGGTTCGATTGTATCGACATCAATGATAAATCTTCTATAATGATTAGTTTTGGTTCCGTAGTAGGATCAAGGACTTTGGATCGGAGAAAAGTCACTGAAAAGAAAAAGCGTCCAAAACAGCTCTGGCAAAGCTTTCAATCTGTTCCTAGTAAATATATCTGAAACACCTTGTACCAAATAAAAGCGTTACTGCTACTGATTTTGCCGCCTTTTTTTACAAAAGGTTGATGCCGCCCATCAATTATAAAAAGAAAATAATCTTTTTATAGTGTCTATACACGATTATTTTAATGGTATCTACGCAGGTCTATTAATGAATAAAATGACTCGCCCATGCTCTTTATTAAACGCCGCAGCAAACTTTGTTTTTGAAATCTCTAAGTTCTGTCATTTCACTACACTACTTCAGAAATTATACAGGGGACGTTTTCCTTCCACAAAGGGTGGAATGCGAACTGCTGGCATAAGTCGCTGCACAACAATGCTCCGGAATATTAAAAAAATGTGCAATCGAGATAAACTAGTTGACACACGGCTTACGCGTAGATCAGCTATATTTACGGTGATACGAAAAGTTATTTATCTTCTACGCAACAACGCACTAATTTCGGAAAACGCGCACTTGTGGTCGCAGATTTTCTTAAAATATATACCAAGCAAAAGTACCAAACTGTAAGTTTTTGAAAAAACTTAAAACCCATCTGTTCTTTTAATCATTTTAATGAATTTAGTACGGACAAAATAAACTGCTTTAGTCAAAAGTTTACACAAAGTTAAAGTCAAATTAAAATCATTGTTGATATTATCGTTTGATAAAGCGACCTGTAGAATTACATTATTAAAATGACAGTTTTCTCAAGTAAATATATAAACGCATTTTTCAATATTTTTTAATACCATACATTTTTTTCAACCTGTAGTATAAATTGTAAAACGGACTCCCTCTCTAAACACGAGCATCCTGCTCCGTTAGAGAGGTAAACTGCCCGCCTTCATAAGCAAAGAGTCAGTTGTTTAATAAATATCACAAAACAAATTAAATATGAAGAAATGTTGTGTACAAAATTTTGTACTATTTGATATAAAGCAAAAAGCAGACATTTTTTTTTCTGTAAATACGAAAAATAATGTAACGCATTTAAGGTTTTTAAGCTATAAAACAGTATCCAGAAATTCATAAACAAACTAAACCCGTGTAGATATGACACACACAGGTTTAATGCTTAGAAACAATTGTCATACTGTGTTTTTAATTATGATTATTTATAGCTTATTTTTTATTTGCTTTTGAAGTTGATACATACGAAAATGTGTCATATCTCAAAATATGACTTTCACGAACGACTGCCTTTTTGCTTATGAGGGCAGTATAAACGTCAAGTATAAAATGTATCGTGTGTACTCTTACACATATATGAAAAAATATAATTTGATAAAATAAAAAAAAATGTTTTTAAAAAAAATAAAATAACAATAATTCAAGGTCTCCACAACTATTACTCATAACTTCTTCTTCTTCTCTTTTTGTCTTCTTCTCTTCTTTTCTTCTTCTTCTTAACTTACTACGAATATTAACTCGTTGAGAATGGCTTCAAATTTAAATATTTGAATCATAAGAAGGTTAACGTTCCTTAAAAATAATGAGATGAACGAAATCGCAAAGTATTTTAATTATTCATTTCTTTTGATGACCCTGTTTTATTTTCTGCCCGCTATAGTTTAGCCATCGCATCCTATATCCATGCCATGTCGAAGGATACTTCCTCTCATGAACGCCATTTCCTGGCCATGGGTCAGCCTTACAGCCCGCCCACGGTACACAGAACCAGAGTAGCTCCAGATATCCCGTTTCTCGGCCATGTAGATCGGCAATGGGGAGGGTGACCTAGTGGTCACAGAATGGCGAAATTACTTCCGGTCCTGGTGAAATGATCCAATTCAGGCCTGGAATATAAAATTTGACATTCAAATGGCAAACATACGTAAGTGTATAAAACGAGTACGAATTCTTTATACAAAATAACAAAATGTGTTTATGTTTATATTTTTTTAGATTCAGTTAAAAATAATAGCATGGACTATTACAATCAAATATAAATTTTATATAAATTTAATACAAATATTTACAGTAACGTTTCCAGTTACGTAAAATAAAAAACAACTCTGTGTACATAATGGGGAGGGACGTCTTGCTATAATTTTTTTTTATATAAGTATTTTCAGTATAACATATAAATCAAAATAAAAAATGTACAATGTTTTTTTAATCAGTGCTACACAATAAATAAATACATAACTTTTCACTTCTTTCTTAAATATGGTTTTTTTCTGACTGCACATTTTATTTCCACATTTCATTTTCAAAAAAGAAAAATATTCCTCAGTAAGCAAAATGATGTTGTGCGGCAGTTGTTTTTAATTTTGGAATTAAGGTGTTACCAGTTGTTCTAGGTCGCGTACTTACATTTTGTGACGTAGAAACACTACTATTTATGTTGTCTTTATAAATTTGAAGTAAACAATGACTTTTTTCTTAAACAATTCGACAGTGGAACAAGTAGATGGGATTTTAAAAATAACTTGGAATATTTTTTTTGTATATTTTCGACCGGTAAAATATTTGTTTTAAAAGTACCACCCTATCCCATTATTCCGTACTTACGATTATACGAATTAATAGGTTATTTGAATTATTCAAAATGATGCCAATTTCTTAATTTGAATTACTGTACCACTTGTCTTATGCACTTTTACCGACGTTTCGGATCACATTGCGCCTTCATCATCAGTTAATATGAAACATCGTATCAACTATGCTGATCAAAAATATTTTTATGTATTTAAAAAAATTACTTTTTTGTTAATTAATGTAAGTAAATATTAGTATTTAACCACTTACCGACTTTTTGTGTCTACTGGTTTCGAGACGTACTCGTCTCTTCGCCTGGACACTCGCTACACAAACATTATTTTTTATTAAAAAAAAAACATCTTATTAGATTTTCAAAATATGTTTAGTTACGTTTCTTACAAATAAGTTCTCGTTACTAATTAGATAATTTTGCAGCACGATAAAGTTCGGTTAGATTCTTTCCCTTCATTAAAGTTCGGTTAGATTCTTTCCCTTTATTCATTCTAACAAGCACCAACAAGCTACAAAAAGTCGCTTGGTGGGATTTTAGTTTTAGTAAAAATATAACAAGCGATTTTTTTTTTAAATTGTAAAAATGTAAAATTCTACTATTAAATAAAAAAATAAATTAACTTTTAGAGTAAACTTAATTAAGTTTACCAGATTCAAAGTACTATTCATTACAAAGCAGAACTATTTTTTAAATTAATATTACACTTTTGTATGGGTTTATAAGATAGGTACAACATCTCAAAAGAGACTGATTATTTATTTGTGTTTATTCATTTATTTGTGCTCTTAATTTATTTTGTTTCTTTAGGTAATTCATTGTACACTGTTGAAACTCTTGTATAATACAGTGCGTTTTAAGACTCTTTTTCTGCTCATTGGTAACCTTTTTTCCTAGCTTTTTTTAGCATTGTTGATGGTTTGAAATAGAAATATACATTAGGGTAGGCCGATATTTTTTTTTGCGAATTTTGAAACGAAAGAGGTTTAAAAGGTTGCCATTTGAATTACACGGATATCAAAAAATATTTTTTTTAATATTTGATATTATTTTTGGCCCTCAACCAGAGTTTCAAGATTTCGAAAGAGTCAATTTTTGCGCTTAACCGGCTGTCATTTTATATAAGTAAGAAAATCAGTAAAATTAAATTTTATAACGTGCATTAATCAAACTTTATTTAATAAGCATCTAAGGGCGTGAGTTGCACTTTGTTTTGTAATGAATGGGTTGCATTGTTTTTATGAGCCATTGTTTTCGTCGATATTAGCCAGGCGCTCAACGGAATCAGTTCCGCGGAGTGTATTTTTTTTGCATTTCGGTAGTTATAAAACGTGTTAGAATTTGTAATGTAATTAAGTTATATCTTAGTCGGAACATCAGAAAAATATCATATATAACCTTCTAAAACGAGACAAGGACGAATTTCAAAAGTAAAAATATTTTGTTAAATGTAAGGGTTTATCAATGAAATTTTAAAATAAAAAAAATAAAAATAATCGTACATGCATTCTTCTTGATTGTAACTCTGGTAGATCGACGAATAAAACATTTATGCTGCTAACTTTTAAAAAAAAAATAGATTGAAGATTAAAATATTTACGAAAACGCGCAGCGCAAAGATCTACATTTCTCTGAAAACCGCACGTAAATCGGTAGAGCCGTTTAAGAGGAGTTTAGTGACATCACACGTACAGAATAATAATATTTATAAAGAAATAACAGCGTACTACGAGAAATCTTGCTGTAGAAAAAAAACTTTTTCAAAAATTTTTCTTGATCCGCTCTTTTCCTAAGCCACTCATATTCAGAACGAGAATGGGGTAGGGGTGCAATCAAAGAGTCCGGTATGTCAGGGTGACTTCCAGGTCGACACACAACAATAGTCCGTAGTTTCGGATTGCCGCACTTTCATATTCCTGTCCCCTGTGCTGGGTACTCCCATATTCCGCGCATGCAGCGAGGATGAAACATTTATCTGGCCGTTTCCCGCCATTTCCGACTCTTTCCCGCCAATAATTTGCAGGTCCGCCATTTCGCCGACCGTTCCTTGCTTCTGACTGCACCGTGAGATGTCGCGCTCCGTGCTATCGCGGGAGACCACCACAGGTATACTGTTATAGTGCTATTATATAGTAATACCCCATCACAAACAGCGCACCGTATGTATACTTTTCTGTTATCTGCAGTACCGTCGAGAGCTATTTTGAGTTTCACGTCTAAAAACTCTTTTATATCCACGAAAACGATTTTAATCTTTCGAATCATTTTATGAAAACAACGACACTTTTTTGTGTTCCATCAGTTTTTCGTTACGATGTTTTATGCGTATTTTTGGGAAAAATTATTTAATTATTCATTACTTATACCTTTTTTTGGATTATTATTATATTGCATCACATGTCATTAAATTTAAACATTTTAATTTTACTGTGTGTTTTTTATTGTTATTTATTATGGCTTGACACGAACACAGCCTAAAAAGCCTTATTAAGTTCACTTGTATTTAAACGAGTGTAATTTTGAATGAATAATTAAATAAACCTATTACCTGATCTCACATTTCTCTTGCTGTAATCTTTACACGTAATTTTATTATTACTTATCTGTGAGTACCAGATCCATTAAAAAAATTTTTTTTAGTGAGACCCACTATAAAGATCTGTAATTTGAAAATAATTATTTGTTTAATGTTTTAATTTTTTGTTTTGCTTTTTTTCTTTTTTTTTTGCGCCACAACAGGTCAGGAGGCCCAATTACAGTGGTGAATTACATTGCAGAACACCCAGGCTTGAGGAAAATTACTTTTTTTTTTTTTGTGTTCTCACCGGGAATCGAACCCGGAACCTTCCGTGTATGAGTCAAGCGTCTTGACCACTACACCATGGAGGCCGCCCACCAACCACAACCACATTTAACCACTCACCAACTTTTCTTTGTCTACCAGTTTGGAGACGTACCTGTCTCTTCGTCAGGACACCAATGAAACCAACATGCAAAATTTACAAATATGTAATTACATGTTTTGTTATATACGTAACATAATATAAATTAAAATGTTATTGAATTCATGTTATATTATGTAAAGTAACATGCTATTAAATACATGGTACGTTATGTAATATAAAAATGCTGCAGCAATTGTTTCATGTTGGAAGATCAAGCACAAATAACAACAAGAATGCACCTTTTCCCAGAATCTTAAATAGTTATAACAAACATTTTTTTGAAATTGATATATATTTTCTAACTTTAATTAACTATAAGAAAAATGCCAAGGCTATAATTGCAGATAATAATCATTTAACTTAATCAGTACTATCTATTTAACATTTGTAATTTGTTATATACTTGTACATTTGTATTTATGTCTAAAAGGAAAAGCTGATCTGAAGCTACTCCGTGGGGATCCATAAAATGTTTTTTTTTTTTTTTAATTATTTAAAAATTATAATAATAAATTAAATTTTGTACTTTTAGTTATTATTTTTTTTTTTTTTTGCAAGTGATATGATACGGAGTGGCTTAATACAGGTACGCTTTTTTTAAAAATTTTTACATTCTATTTAGTTTTTATATAGAAAACTATAATTGGCTTGAAATTTTGGTTTATTTGTATATACTGTATTTTTTGTTGTAATGGCTGTTGTTTTCTTTAAATAAATAAATAAAAAAATAAAAAAAAAAAATAAATAAAAATATCTCATTACATTCAGTTAAATGTTTGACCACAAAGTCAATACTTTATAATTAAAAAATTTCAATATTTGTGTTTTCAAACGTTATACTTTATTTAAAGTACAAATTTTGACTATTTTTTCTTATGACTAGTCTATTTGTTGGTTGGCAGAAAGATAAAGCTTTTAATAATACCATATGTTCGTTAAAGAGCATATTTTTTTTTGTACATAAAGTTTAAAATATAATTATTTTTATTTTTTACTATTTTATGGAATACCTTTATAACCTTTCTATAACTCAATTCAGTTTGTTATTTTATGTTGCCATAAATACATTATTGTAAATGTCAGGGCGTGGGTGAAACAGGTGTAACTTGAAATGAAAATCAATCGCTAAACCGTAATTCATGATCGATTTTCTCAATCTAATATGTACCTGTTAAATATTTTATACTCAACAAGCCGAGAGATATACTTAGATACATAATTTAATTCGGTGTTTTTTGCTATGACGTCAAATCGTCTGTTTCTTTCATTCAAGTGGTACGTAAGCAAACACAATCCAAACATTGTTTTGTTTCAATTTCTATTTTTGTTCAATTTGCCACCTAGAGATACATTATAATTATAAAGGGCCGCAAAAGAGCATCTTTTTATTGAAATCATTTTATTTTTTTCATTTAACTAGATATTTTATTTCACGTCAATACGACATACAATTTCGGGGGAGTTTCTGAAACGGACAAACAAATAAACAAAGTACTGTAGTATGGTTTTAATGATAAAGTAGTTAAGCAACATAAATGAGCAAAAACAAAACTCATATATTTAGAACAAAATTTACTGTACTATAGTACCATAAATAATATGAAGACAATTTGATTACAAAGATACGGATACTTTTTTATCACTCAGACAAAAACCTGAAATTCTCTTTAATTTCTTCGCCATAAAACCCATTCGTTAACAACGACCCCTACCTTTCTCAAAATAAAGCCACATTACGATACTTCTCAGACAAATTAATTTCCCTATTACCCATACAGAAAACAGATGCTAATCATTTGACCACTCTTCGCTGCCATTTGATATAACAAACAGAGCATTTGCATAAATATGAATACAAAAACAATTTATCATCGGCATAATCATACACGCTATCCTTTTAGCAGCAAAAAGTGTGTTCATTTCGTTTTGTACGGGGAGTTTAGGCTAATGGGATGTTGAGAATTTTCATACCGAATATTCGCCTTGAAGTTCGCACTGAACTAAACGTATGTGTAATGATAGGTAATATTTACACGCTAAAATTTAACTTTTAAATTTTTTTTTTTTCTTTCTTCTTCTTCTTTCCTTCCCATCCCTTCTCCTCTATTCATGGCAAAGCGTAATTTTTTTACTAATCTTTGTTTTAAATTTTGTATTAAATTATAAGTTTCTGTATTATTATGTACTTTGCCCATGTACTTGTAATTTTCTCAAACTAAACGGGTCGAATAGGTAGGAAAAAATTTCCTAAAGACAATACGCCCACTCTTATATGTATGTAAATTGTATAAATATAAAATATGAAGTGTATAAAATATGAAGTTAACCTGGACTCTATTTATACGGTAACACATTTAAAAAATAAATAATTTAACAATGCGCAATAGTTATATAATGAAAAAGTTCAGCTCTATGGGAAATTTAAAATAAATAAAGTTATTCTTACGCGCGGTAAAAATCTGAGCCTTAAATTTTACGGCGAAGTTTTTTGAAAATGGATAAAAAAAAATCTTTTATGAAAACATAATATTTCTCATGGCGTCACTAGTTCTTCCGAATCAACCAATGATAAGAGAGTTGTGATAGGTCTCCGGTATACAGTGAGTCAACTGACAAATTAGCAGAACTCATCGAGAAGGAAACTTGTGACGACACATGCGAATTAATTTCCAAAACACAAAACTTTAAAAAATCATAGCACTAATAATACGATACATAAAAAAATGTGTGTTTAGCTTAATATTCAACCAACAAATAAAAAAAGCACTGAATTTCCTCATTTTCATTTTTATCGTTTATTTTTATTCCCTACATCACTACTTACACGGCGTAGAGAAATACATTTTTTTTTGCTATCATGTAATTTTTTTAAATAAATTTAAGATACAATAAACAGTCAGCATTTTAAAAAAATCCCATTATGGTTTTTATTTAAGAAAACCTATCCACCATTAGATTTTTTTACAGAGTACTGCGTGGAACGGGTCCCCTTTGTAAAAAGAAGTGCCGATCTACAGTGCGTTCAAATGTATAATAACCAACATTAATTTGTTACTCCCTGTCGGTGAACTAAGTAAACATATATTTTTTCCTTATCTTAAACGCGCACTATAATATTTTATATTTAAACTTTCTGTCGCGCACACAGAGACAAGAATCATAAAATATTTTAATGCACTGTAACTATAACAATATTTTTTTATGGTTTTGCATTTCATGTTGTCAGTCAGTACTCTAATTAACAATTAATTACACTAAAATCTAAGCTCATGGTGACTAAATGGTAGATCAGTTTTCTCGAGACGTATGTTATTATAACAACGTTTATTTTGTAGTTAAATAATACAGAATTTCTATTATTTATTTTTTCAAAGGAATAATCCACTAAGCTTGTATTTTGAGGTTTGTCAGCAGGCGGGAAAGAAGGAATATGGAATAAAGTTTTAAAAAAACACAAAAACACCCAGACCAATTGAGAAAAATTCTTTTTTTCGATTTTTTCTCGCAACCAGCGGGAATCGAACCCGCGACACCAGTTTTACAGTTGGCCATTAAACCAACAGCGCCAGGCGCATGTCCACCTTATTTTTACTTTTGATTTAATTTTTCAATTATTTTTTACTGACGAATCATTAAAAGGAATTTTTTAACTTTTTGTTACAGTACATATTTTTTTTTAGTAGCACGAATAAAAACTTATTTTAATCATATTTACCTGTTTTGTGTGCTTTCTTGTTATTTAGTTAGTGTTTTTTTATTAATTGAATTGAATTAATTATATTTTTTGCGATTTTGATTTCCATATAACATAGTTGAACAAACATTATGTCAAATTATCATTGTTATTGTTCAAAATTATTCAAGAATTTATAATTTTAATTTATATTTAAGAATTTATTGTACAAACACAACATAGTAAAAAATGAATTTTTAAAAATAGAATTGAAAATTACTTCTTAGATGTTAATGCCAGCCGTAAAAACGTTTTAAAATATAAAGGTATAATTAACTCGAGACGGGTTTTTATATTCACGTGGTGGTGACGAGGTTTTATAGATATTAGAGGTTTTTTAATAAATTAATAGGAATAAAAATGTGTGATTATTGGCTAATCTAAACTCGCCTTCGTGATATTTTTCAAGTGGCATTTTGCCCAGAGGGAGAGTACAAAATACCTGTACGGACACTAAAAAATAGGAGCAGGGGTGACTGGTGACCCTATTTAGTTTAATTGCTGGGGCTAATGTTCTACATTACGTTACTACCGTGTCTATTGCATTGAATAAAAAACATGCACTTAGAATTTTAAAAATGGAGAACGCGCTTTTACCCCCGTGCTCAGAAAAAATATTTGGATTCTTTAAATTCTAATTCCATCAATTTTAATGGCTATTTAGGTGTGAATTGCGATCCGACGGAAAAGAGTGCAAATTAAGCCTGACACGATAGCCATCATGCAAAACCCACTATACATCTTCATGCATTTTAATATGCAACCCTCCTTTCACTGATTAGTTTCAGAAAATATTTTATGTTGTGGGAGAACAATTTCTTTTTAAAAGGAAGGGGATGAAGGGAGTGACGTAAGTTCAATAGGTTTACGGTGACCATTACAATTAAACATCGTTTAATGGGCTATATCTTAAGGTTGTTTAATTATTGATCTAAGGAACCTTATTTTTTTAAGCTCCTAATGTGAAATATTTCCATATTATTTACTTTTAGCTCTTTATTTTTTGTGTTTAAGATTTATCAAGCTCCTGTATCTTTATTAAAGACATGATTGAAAATTACAAATAATTAGCAAATTTATAAAAAAATTAATTTTGAAGACACCTCATATTTTTTTTTAACACGAATATCAAAATTTCTTGATGTTCTTCACTGTTCAACTGAAGGACAAAAATTACATTTTAATTGGGAGTTACCTGAATTATTTAATAAACTCTTTTTGTTTTTATTACTAAGCAATAATTTACCAATACTGTTATTTGTATATACAGGAAGTTTCTTGTTATTTAGTAAAAAATTGTATATAGTACAGTTGTGGATATAGTATCCACGTGAAGAACTCTTTTCCATTTAAAATGGTTGTTTGACCACAATGTTTTAAATATTAATACATAATATAAAATATTTACGTTTACTTCAATATTTTCAATATAAGATAAATTAATTAAAATTATTTAAGGTTAATTCGAAAGATAACAAAAAATATTTGCTGTGTTCGGCTCGATTTAAAAATAGCCAGAGTTTTGATATTTTTTCCGTAATCTCTTATTTAAGTTTGGGTGAAAACACCAAAAATTCACAACCTCGAAATGATTTCATGAGGGCAATACTGGTTTTCAATAAATTGGCATTTTATGTATTTACTGAACTTACTCCCATAATTAAATAAAATATTTTCTAAAAACATTTTTTTAAAATATATTGTTGATGCAATTGACCCCGAAATACATTTATTATTATTTATTTTTTTAAATAGTATAAAAAATAAAAATATTATTATTTGTGGTCGAACAAGAACTTTTAGAATAAAAAATTTACAAAATGTTATATCATATGCCTGAATTTTGAATTTTGGTTTTTATTTTTTATACCGATATGTTTTTTTCCATTTCGTAAAATTTCTTTAGCTGCGTTGTATAAAATAGAGTTTTGCAATTTCGCCTTCTTTTTGAACGCGAGTTTGATCTTAACTTTTTCTCTGGTTTTATGATTATGTTCCTGTAAACTTTTTTTTTTTCGGTGTTAAGAATTTACAATTTTATATATGAATATTACGGTAAATAATGTATTATCGTGGGTTCTATAGCAGGGACCTTTAATACCTAATACCGGCACTACTGATACAGATTTTGCCGCCCTTTGTACAAAAGGTTGATGCTTCCTGTCAATTATTTTTTTAAAACTTTTGTTGGGTATTATATTTTACTTTTACATAAAACATTCATTTGAAAGAACGAAATATAAACAAATAAGATCAGTAAGCAATACACGTATATAATTTCAATAAGGTGAAAAGAGATAGTGATTATTAGGTGATCATTTCCTAACATCTCGGTCACTCCAGTACGTTTTTTTACATGGCATGTTAAATGAAAGGTTTATTTGGTATTTTGTATTTTAACACGTACGAAATGGCTTTACTAGCATATTTTTTACTTTCTTTTCCAGTATTTTTATTCAATGGTATGTAGAAGAGTATCACATTCGCTTTAGTTTTTACTGGTGCGGGAGCAAGTCACAGCAAGCCCAACGTTTTGGCGAACCGAGGTTTGAAAAACGGGAAAATGCAAGCTACTGGTTTATGCTAATTTGGTTGATATTTCTTTGCGGGAAAGCTAAAATCCAAAGTGATATGTAAAATTTTTATGTTTATGCATAAAAACATGAATAATTTTAAATTTCATAATTCAGATATGGGATGTGACTTGCGGTACAGGTATTTGAGTTTAAATAACCTGACGATGTTTACTTCTGTTAGTACATATATCCGAAACACGGAAAAAAAAATAATACTCGGACATGCAGCCTTTAAAACAAAAATTAATTAAGACCAATATCTCAACATAAACGAGTGGAAGGATTTTGATTATAATATTTTCAGTGTGTCTCAATTTTCATAGACAAATACTAGATTCAACCTTTTAATCCATAACTCGAGTGAACGGTAAAATCCAGTCCTTGTCTACAAGACTTTGAACAGGCTCAAAAATTATTGATTTTACTAACTGGTTTAGAAAAAAAATCTACTCAATGCAATATTTCACTGTCCCTGGACTGGAGAACCTGAAGCGTAATGGAAGAAACCTTAACGTCACGAAACAAATTATCAAGATTGCATTAAAAGTGCCCTGTACACCACTGGAGGCAGATTGGGAAATGAGAACGATATTTTTACTTCCTACTTATTTTAAACAAAAACGCATATTATATCGCGTGTAAATATTTATAATTGAAAACTACCGAGTATTTTTTTTCTTATTTTCTCTTTTGTTTTTTTCATTAAAATGAACATTTAAAAGCACATGATGACTTTACCAACCAGATAAAACAACGTAATTTTACCTTATAATATATGTACTTAACATTTAAATGATTAATAAAAGAAATTAACTCTGATCCACAAATAACTAGTGAGAAAACACTAATGTTATAATAAAACACAATAATTGATTTATTAAAACCAAAGATAGAGTACTTTTAATAGTTTCAGGTCTACTTATATAACTTTTCATTGTTTTATTTATATCCCATGAAACAATTGTAAACGTCAATTTCATGTATATTTTTTACCAACTAATGCTTATGTTTGCACCTCCTACAGAAAGATCGATGGACGCCGATAAACAGTTCGTTGGCTAGTGGGTTTATGTTATGGTTGGAAATGGTGTTTTTATATCTTATACAAAATGACCCCAGACACTCACCTTATACTGGAGTCTTCCACGTTATGGTGTTACATGTCCACTGGAATGATGTTTTTAACAGAGTTCTTGTCACTCGAACAGTCGCACGTAGTGATAACACGATATGTTTTTATAACTAATAATTAATTGCGTGGTTCGAGGATCCAAAAACTACTTATGCGATCTCTCAAATATATTATAAGTGTTCAGTATTGTCACATTAAAGTTGATACGTGATGATCAGAGTTGTAAAGGATAGAATAAATTATAATATAGAAACCATTATGGTTAAACGTGGGGCAACCAGGTACAGTAGACTTCCAATTATTCAAACTCCGACTTTCCGAATCGCTGATTATCTGAATCGAAGAAAGTGTCGAAGAAGAATATGACATTAATGTCAAAGTTGTCGAAACAGGCACAAAACCATCAGCTAGTGAAGCATTTCCCGGCCTTGAAGCTGCTTTGAAGTGGATGGAGCGTCAGCCCGAGTGTGACACATGCAACTTCTCACCGTCAAGCGGATGCGCGACTTGGCTGTCCGAAAACAAATGATGATAGTCAAACAGCTTTCTTCGGCCAAGATTTCATTAACAGTATGGTACGTACATACCGCACTAATGTACAGCACTTGTAACTACGCTTAACATGTAAAAATGTTGCATTTTCATTATACTATTATAAAGCTCTTTTCTTTAAAAATAGTTTTTTCTCCCATTTTCAACAAACATAATTAATTCAATTTAGTAATGTATCCAAAATAAAACAAGTTTATTGGATTATAATTCAACTTTATTTTTTATAAAATATACAAATCGTATATTGTGACGCGTTTTGTCTTGTTAGGACATTTTCAAACAAACTCTTGTACTAAATTTGTAAACTCGAAAACGCGTCACAATATAACCTTTGTATGTTTTATAAAAAAAAAGTAGAATTATTATCCAATTAACGTATTTTATTTTGGATACATTACCAAATTAAATATGGAATTCTACCAATTATCTGCATACACAATAAATAATTAATTCAATTAGACCATTTTTTTCGGAAAAAATACAATTAATCGATCTTTTTATTATATATTTTAATTGGGGTCCGGTCCCAATTGATTCAGATAGTTGGAGTTTTACTGAAATAAGTACGCCTTATTACGCCTATCTCAAATTTCCCAAAGCAAAAGTTTACGTAAAGGTCACTCAGGGATTGAATTCAATGCAGGACATCGAAACATGTTTATTTATCTAAAAATGAATACTCCTTTTTCCAATGAAGTTATGGTGGCACAAATCTGACATTTTCGCCGTTTTAATACTCCACCACAAATAAAATATTGTAAGGAATAAAATACAGCGTCCCATTTAAATATGCAAATTAATACCGAGATAAGAAAAGCACGCCGCTGTCCGTTCTATTATTTTTATACCCAGAGCTTTTGTTTTTTTTCTCTCATTTATGGCGGCAATAAAAATTCTTCTTTCAGAACTAGGTGTGCGACTCAATTTCGGACGATTGACAAAAAACTTTGACTCGATAAAAATACATAAATGATCATCTCATTTAAGAATCTGTTCCATGGAATAAAATTTACAATAAACCGCTGTTCGATATCCTTCGCACTCCCTCTTTTTTATTTTATCTTCGTTATTTTCATTAAAAAACTTGGGCTTTGTGATTCATCGGTTTGCATAATTTTTAACTCGAGATACAAGTCTCAACTCGAACCAAGGTTAAAATGCAAAATGCTAAATAGGTAGCAGACAGATTCTTTTTAGTAATCTTGAATAAATAACAGAAATCCTGCTTGGTTTTTTGGCTTTTACAGTGCAAACTAATCTGAATTTTTTCAGCTAATTAATTCGATTTTTTTTTCATTTTTTACTCGTACCTCGCACAAACTCAATTAAGCTTGGGCCTTCGATTTTGTCATTAAAAAAAAAGAATCTTTGAAATTTATGTAATGTAATTTTATTCAGATTTTTTTTCTTGTACATGGACGCCGCCAATAAGACTAAAGTCCTGTTTGTGGTGGCAATCTGTAGGCTACATATTATATATTAGCTACATATTTATTATGCATGTATAATTACCTGTACTTGCGAACCAATGCACTGACGTCATTGTCTTAATCGATGTCAAAACCATAAGCATTGCAAACTTAAAAAGGAATGAGTATGTTCCCCACCAAACAGAAACGAATATAAACATAATTTTTTGTTTATTTAAAAAAGCGAACTAACATTCTATTGAACTTTTCATATCATATTACAAATATTCATTATTTAAAAAAGTTTATTTTATACCTACCAATTTGTTAACAAAAAGCGGACTAAATAATGTAAAAATGAATATCCTTCAATTGTGTTCAAAGTTGGAGTATCTGATTAGAGGAAAGGAGCACGGGAATGGACCTACCTTTGAAACGATGAGTATGTTTTTCAATATTGGCGCACTGAAAGTGAATTTTTAAAAAGTTTACTGTGAAAATGATATTAACAATTTATGGGATCGAAAGTTTACTATGAATATGATATTTAACGATTTATGATAAAAAAAATTCACATAGACGCGCGACGATTCAAATATTTTTTTTGCAATGTGATGTAATGTCAACATTTTGTTCATAATGTTCCAAATCCATTTGTTATATTTTTATAAACCTTCTATCTTGGTGTTATGTAGGTACGATAAGGATGGGTTAAGAGAAAAATGGAAAACAAAGGTAATCGGCCAGGAAAAATACCAATAAATGTTGTTTTAAACTAAACAAATTTGTATACTGTATTTCAACTTAAAGTTGCATTTCTTTGAATTTTATCTGTTTACTTATATTATTTTGGGTATCTTCTACATTATTTTCTTTATACTTATTTACATAATATTCTATTTCTTTATACTGTATTTTATATAGTTTTTTTAAAATACTGTATTGTATATTATACTCTTAGAGTATATACATCTTAGAGTCCGTACTATTCCAAAGTTTGTAAGAATTTTTGAAAAGGGGGCGTGGTCATATGTTTAGTGAATATGTTTTTCGTTTCCAGATGTTTATAAAACAGGGTTGTCACAAATGCACGACTTTATGCGAATTTTTACAGAGATTGGTAGGAAGTAGGGAGTACGATAAAAACGTTTATTATAATTTAGTAATTTCTGGTTAAACGGGGTCTCCAATTCCAAAATATTCTCTGGATTCATTGTTTGATTTGAGAACTGGAAACAGAACTTTCTATTAAATGTTATATTTAAACTTGTATCTTTGGATAGAGTGAAAATTCCACTTCCGATCTGGTGAATTGGAGAAATCACGCCGTTTCTCCGAAGAGGTAGGCAGAGAGGATAGAACGCCATATCACTCTGTTTTTGCATGTAGACCTCGTTTCATCTACATTCATACATTTTCTCATGCACGTACACCGATTTTTCTGACTTTATGGTATATTAATAAGAAATAAATGTTTATTTACACATAGCAAGTTAGGTTTTTGAAAACATGGGGGGTACGGTACCATTTATCACACGTACTAAATATTATTTTTGTCCAAATCAATGAATAGAAAGTGATTGGAACACACCCAATTGTAATTTTCAGGGGACAACTGCTCCGCCCTGTTGCATAAATCCATTTATTTCGCCTTATTTCATCTATCGGGAATCCAAAAAAAAAAACCTAATTTCCTATATTATGCTTATCTATTTAATGGTGAAATGATAACACTTATAAATAACATTTAAGTGAATACGTAATATTTCAAGGTAATGTACAGCTCTGGCAGGCTTAATAATAAGAGCCGCCTCAGCACGTAGTCATAAAAATACCATTTAAAAATAGCGCAGATGTACGAGTATTGTCATCTCTTTTAGTTACATTCAATAAACGCCAATTTCACATTCTTACAGAGAGATAAAATGAGATATAATTATTTCCAGATGTCGGTTGACTATATATGAAAGGTCTTCGAGTTTGCATTTCCTGAACATTTAAAGAAATATTTGGATTTAAACGATTGAAAAAAAATATTTAAATTACATAAATCCAATGAATAAGGTATTTGAATTACACGGAAACATATGCTTTTATAATTGTTCAAATGATAGTAAATGTTTGTGGTGCATTTATGTTGAAAAAACATATAAATGTGAACATTTATTTTATATGATAAATACCTGTGATAACTGAAGCGTTTTCTTCCTTTTCCAGTTTTATTTGAACATCCTTTCGTGGCACAAGTCGGCATAATTAATGTTGATGTAATTAGCGCTAAATACGTAAAACAGTTATCAAAATAACGACAGAGCGTTTGAAAGTTCAAAGCAATACTGGCCGCGTACGTAAAAAATGAGCATCGTACAAACTTTGAAATCGACTACAAAACAAAAAACGAGGACCGTACCCACCATTTTTTGCTGTCTCCGTTTCTCTCATTTAGAACATATTGTAAAAAATGAGTCAGCTATAATAGGCAACATGCATTGGATTGGTAAAATGTGTTGTTATCCCTCTACAGATGTATATACTACTGTTCTTTTCTCAGAGCAATAATTCACTAGAGAAGCTTTTTAGATCTATTGTAAAGAACAAAAGCGATCCCGAATTTGAATCTGGTTTTTAGTTTAACAACAAACGTGTAACGGACGGTTTCTATAATCTATAACTAACTTCGTGGTTAATAATCATAGAATTGTTTATCTCCGTATAGGTGACTATTAGCCAGCGGCGCGTTATTACTCTAAGGTACTTTCTTATTTTTTAAATCATAAGTTTTTTAAATAATTATTATTAATTTTAATTAAACAACTAAATATATAACGTGCAATGCAATAATGTTAATGTATATATATTTTAAATGGCCTTTAACTTCTAATCGCTCATCTATTGTTCACCGTGACCTTTTGAGACCAATAGTCTTCCGCGATAAATGCCATCAGTATCTCAGCCTCTCAGATCGGAAGAATTTATTCTCAAAATAAGATTTTATCCCGAACGGCGCGTGGGTGTTTAATCTGTAATCTATACTGCCTATACATTATACTGGCTATGTGGCTATGTGGCTATAGTGGTTGCTGACTCCTTACGTCCGCGTCCTAACTCCTAACACAGAACCGAGCCGAAACTTCTCTCGAAACTAAAAAACGACCAAGTATGACGAGCGAACGTGTTCGCGACCAGCATCCATTAATTATCCGACGAACACGTCTCGTTAGGAAGCGTTTGCACGGCTGAATTTTATTAATCAAAGATCTTAATCTGAATCCCTTTTATTTTAATTATTCTCGAACATTTTTTGGTCTTATTGGATATTTTTTCAACAGAACGAATTTTCAATGGAAGTTTAGCCATTTATTTATTTATTTATTTTACACTTTATATACACATGCAAATTATTCAATTTGATTCATTTATTTGAATTTAACATTTAAATTATAAACATGTATTCAATACGTACATATTATAAAAAAGAAAAAATATATGAAAGAGACTCATGTCAAAGTAGTAGGAGAATCCTGCTTCGGAAAACCCCTTCGGATACATGGAATAGATCAATATCCAGAACGATGATGTTCAGCATAGCGGTTGTCCTTTCAACAGGCATAACCATTGGCAGGTTGGTCCCGTATATTGGAATATGAAACAATCTATGCTGACGCTGTCTTAGGTAATTATCAGGAACATACAAACCAATGCTCATCATAATCTCAGAATTATCGATCATACCACGCAACAATCGATAAAAATGTGTAGTCAAATACACTTTCCTTCTAGTCTCTAAATTATTGCAGCCAAGCAAACCCTGGAGAAAATCAGTCGGCTAGAGCCAAGGATATTTACCGCACTCTCTCATGTAGAGATATCTCCGAAACTTCTTTTAGATTGACTTTATCATAAGAGAGTACTTCAGTTCATGTGGCCCCCAAATCATCGAGCCACTCTCAAGTCTACTTCGCACCAAGGAGTTGTAAAGAGTTTTCAGTATGCTCGTATTTTTGAAAACCATCTGCAATGCATTAAAATTGAGGTCTCTATGTGTTCATGAAATGTCAGGGTGCTCTTAAATCTAACGCCCAGATCCTTAACATTCGATGTTTGTATCAGATTCTGGTCATTCATTTTGTAGCAAAAAAATAGAGTTTTTTGGGCCCTAGTAAAGGACGTGACCGAACACTTGGAAATATTAAACCTAATTTTGAACAACAATGGACCCAGGTTAGAGCCTTGCAGGACACCCAAGAAAGTATGGAAACACTCTGACGTAAATAGACCGAAAAAGACGCATTGGTTTCTATTTTGTAGGTAGTTTTGTAATATAAACATAAAACGGCGGGCATATTGCCTTGTGGCAATTTCTTCTTACATTTCATTTATTTAAATATTTATTTAATTTAAGTTACATTGAAAAAAATACAAAATATTATTCATTAATTCTCAACACATTACAAAATATAAATATTAGATTTATCGAATAGAAAGGAGAAAAAAAGTCATGTAAAATTGACATACATATTACAATTTGGAAATTGCCCTCCTAAGAGTAATCCTACTGTCATAAAATATATTGACATCCGACGCGATACAATCAAATAACACAATTGCTCTACCTACCGGCATAACCATTGGTAGGTTAGTTCTGCATCGTGGTAGGTAGAACAACCTGTGTTGCCTTTGTCGAAGATAATTATCAGGGACAAATAGATCGAATTCATTCAGAATATCGGAGTTATGTATGCGACCACCAATGAGTTAAAAAAAGTGAAAATCCAAATGAATATCCTTTCTCTCTTATAATGATTGGTAGCCCAGAATTCCTAGTAAGAAGTCAGTCGGGAAAAGTGACGGGTAAAATCCATACTCCCTGAGATATAGATAACGCAGAATTTTTTTCTGTACCCCCTCTATCATTAAGGAATACGTGGTTTCATTTGGCGACCAAATGATGAAACTAAATTCCAAGCGACTTCTTACCAAGGAATTATACATTTTTTTCAGAACCTGAATATTTGAAAAAAAATTGGCATTTCTAAGAAAAAATCCAAGCATTTTAAGGGAGTTACTCCATAATAATAACAACTTAGCGTAGATTAAATAATAACTTAGCGTCAAACAGCACCCCGAGATCTCTGAATGTCGACACTCGTTCAAGCTTTACTCCATCCATGATATTACGGAAATAAATTGTTTTGGATGCTCTTGTGTACGACATGACAAAATATTTAGAGACATTGAAGAACAGTTTGTTTTGTTTACTCCATCGGATCATATTTTGAATGTCGTGCTGAAGTTTCAAACAGTCCAAAGGAGTTTGTATTTACCTACCAAAACTGTTGAGATTTAGAAAATTACAAGCAAATGGATATGTTTTAACAGAATTTTATAAATTTTTACAAAAATTTTACAGAACTTGAGATCAGCAATCATATAGTTTAAGGTTGTAGTCTGATAAAAAGTAAGAAAATAATACGATTTGCCATTTTTAAATGCCGATGTTTCAAAATGTCGCCATTAAAAAAAGTTTTCAAACAAATGTTTTTTAAGCCTTATCTAAGGTATTTCTAATAAAAAATATATTTTAAAGCTTTGTATTACTAAAACATAATTACTTTTTGTCCTGCAGATACGCCTTTTAAAAATTAGGCTAAACTTTAGTAGGTACATTGGAATCCATATAAAGACAAAACGTTAAATAAAAGTTGTTCTAATGATTTGAAGACTTCATTGAAATTATTACATAATAATCGGGTTGTGGTCCTGTGGCTAGTATTGCGGACTCACGGGCCGGAAGTCCGAGGTTCAAGCCCCACTCAACCCCAACTTGATTTCCATTTTCTAATAGTGAGTTATTTACAACTCGTTGGAAATGGCCACCAAAATTTAAATATTAGGGTAAATTATAAGAACGCTAATATTTATTTTTATATAAAATTTTTTTTTAAAAAGGTACTAAAGAATCATTGACACATTCCTGATCATGCGGCTACAAGAGTAGATCCCAGCAGAATTCTTGTACGAGAATTTCCTGTAATTTGAATAATTTAATTCCAAAAAACACGTACGACGTTTGCTCAGAAGAATTTCTTTTTTGTAGACCCAACAGTGTTCAATGTCCTGGATGAGCATATTAAGTTCTCCGAAACGAAAGCCATTTTCAGGAAGAGTGTACAAATCTGGTTTCTGTCTAAGGGGAGAGACTATTGCAGGAAACTGCTGCATGATATTGTATAGAGTTATATACTATTAAGCGTGTTGTCCAGATGTACGTTCATGTCATAATATTTAATTTTATTTTTTGCTATCATTTAATTATGTACGTGCTTCCACTTTCCATTATGTTGTATTCCAACTCAAAACAGGGGCCTTGGTCTCATAGAGTTTGGGATATGTTAATATTGTATTTTTTTGTAATATGTATATATATTTGTATGAATGAATAAAAAAAATAAAAAAAATATCAAAGAAAAAAAAAAATTCAATGAAAACAAGCATTTTAAATCATAAAATTTTATCTTGAAAAAAATTAAAATACTAAAAATATTTATGCTTTCACCTTATTTTATGAAATTATGTTGTTTTTTTTAGCAAGAATATTGGTCATTTGACGGCATCAACATTGTATTAAACACATATTCGACAAATCAAATATTTACAACCAAATTATTTTCCTAAAATAGATAAATTACCATATGCATCAGGATGAAAATTAAACAATCTCGACCATTAGCGAATAATAAATAGACACGTTATTTCCTTAATAAATTAATCTTTAGCTTAAATAAATATTGCGTTGAAATTAACAATTCGAAAAATAGATAGGGCAAGTCACGTCATGCACGTTAGAAAAAGATGCAAAGTTGGAAACTATGTATGTATTAAAATGCCATTTATTGCGTGCTTGTAACGTGTCTACTTAATTGTGCGTCATTAATTTCAACTGCTGGAACAACAGACTGAAAATGAACGATGACCTACCGCACAAAGTGAAGTGGAGTAACTGAGTATATATTTAAGACTGATGTGAGACACATTTTGAAACCTTCCTGGGGCGTATTACATTGGGATGATAACTTCCCAATGTAGTACGGTGTATTTAACGTCAATTTTATCAAGAAAATTTAATTTTTTGTAAGAAAAATTGAATACCTAGGTATATCTTTATATATATTATTCCTCTCTACATGTGATGTCACTGAACTCCTTCTAAACGGCTTAACCGATTTACGTGCGGTTTCCAGAAAAATATATATCTTTGCGCTGTGCGTGTTTGTAGAATTAAAGTATTCATTCTAATTCGTAAAAAATAACTAAGAAGCATAAATGTTTCATTCATCAATCTACCAGGGTTGCATTCGAGGAGAATGCATTTGCAAAAAAATGGAAAGATGTCGTTTTTTTACGTAGAAAAAGGTTTGTTTTTGAATGTTTACAAGCAGCATTTGTTTTTTGTTGATCTCAATCAGATTTTTTCTTTCAATTTTAATCTTATTAATTTGTATCTGTTATTCATTGTTTTTATTAATGTAAATAATATTATTAAGTTAGTACAAATATAATCTTCACCAACAAGCTACAAAAAGTGGCTTGGTGGGATTTTAGTTTCAGTAAAAACATAACAAGTAAATTTTTTTATTTTTTTTAATTGTAAAAATGTACGATTATACTATTAAATAAATTAAAATTAAAAAAATCTTTAGAATTTCTACCCATTTATTTCGTTTTACTGGATTTTTGGTAAAGCTAAAATAATATTAAATTCAATATTTTTTTAAAAATCGTATTCCTACATAAGTTTACCCCTCTGTTGGTGAGGAAACCGGAGTTTGACGTTTGCAAAAAGAATGCCATATTTGAAAAAAATATTTATTTTATGTTTTGGAATTCAACCATAAACAAGTACCTACTTAAATTTAATAGTTTAATATTAACAATTTTTAGTTTTGGAATTTAATCACAAACAAGTACCAAGGTACCTACTTATCGATAAAAAGTCTTTTTCCAAGGCATGCCAACGTTCGGGCAGGACAACGTCTGTCGGGTCAGCTAGTAATTAATATTTTTTTTGAAAATACGTTCAATTACAGGTAACCGACGAAGATACTTTAAATTTTCATAAAAATACTCACTTTTTTTCATACATAAATAGCGATTTTACTTTATACTGTCTCAATATGTACCGAAGAAAATAGCGTTTGTAATCGCGGCCCTGAAATCACACGAAACTACATGAAATTATTTTTTATAATAAAAAGCTTAAGTGCGCAAATTGGGAAACAAGATTTATGTACTGTTAAAGTAACTATTGGCATAAAACAAAGTATAAAAATATATTTACTCTAAAAAATAAATCAATTTTTCTACAAACCATTATTTCTATTTTTTTTATTTGAACACAGATATAATCATTCTTAAATTTAAGTTAAAATTCTAATACTTGCCTCAAATGTATATACAATAATTAAAAGTATTTAGCAAAGATGTTAAGTGCATTTTTTCCATAATACTAAAGATCATATGGCGAACATTATAAGGCCATTAAAAAAATATGTGTATTCGTTCTGTTTAATAATTTTAATTGGTGCCGTCTGCAATTTTCGTGTTAATTTGCATGGAGTGAACCTAGTAAATAATTGATGACTATCGGACGCAAACTCAGTCATTCGAATTCAGTTTTAAATTATCAGTACGGATGTCGTGCCGCTCGAGGTATTTTTGGTGCATATACCAACGAAAAACTTCTTTTGGTGCATCGAACGAAATACCTAACCCACGCGTGCCCGCCAGGTGTACTTTCTCAAAATAAATAAACAAAAATGTGTTCATTTTATGAACGTACATAATTTTAATAAAATACTCGTGTATCCTACACAACATGTTTCAATCTTGTTTTCACTGGAATTTCGTGCTCAAGTTACCCAGTAAAAGTAAATCATATTTTGAATATTATTTGATTTGGGATCCTCTAGCTTCGCGCCCTTGTACGTACAATCACCCGAAGGATTTCCGAAGGTGTAACAGGTAATAACTATAATACCGCCATATCTATACCCCGCCTTATCACCCCCATCGCCATCCTTAGAAACTCGCGAATCCAACATGCGGGTACCCCATACTATGCTCCTCGAGGATGGAGAAATACACAAACCGAAGATTGTATACCCCGTATTAAGGTGGGTCGGCAATCGAATATTAAAAATATTTTTGTACAATATAAAACTATATTCATTATTTCCTTACCCGCGCTTAATAGTGCATAAGGCACCGCATCGGTACACCAACCATGTTTTTTTTTACATGAAGGTAAGACAATCAGTAATACGCTTCATGTACTCGTCCTCGGGCTATGAAACATTATCGTGCAAGAACACGTTTTCAACGCTTACGACCGTAAAATATTTGTACAAATTGTACCCCATGGTTAAAAAGTATTAAAATATCAGATACTTATTAAGTGAATAAATCTTACATACATATAATGATGTACGCATAGGCACATTATGCGTGTTGTATAATTAGTATAAATAAATAAAATTTAAATATAAAAAAAAATAAAATCACTTTGTTTTTATGTACCACTTATATTTTTAAATTTGACAACCAGCTAGTTTCGGCAATACCATGCCTTCTTCAGGGTTAATTACAAACTAACATAACATATATCTAGTAAAATTATATTTGATTGTATAAATTGCATCTAAAGACAAAATTAAATTTAATGAAAACTAATCTTATACAAATTCTAATAAACTGTTTTAATAACATATAACAAAAACTAAATTTTGGTCGGAATATATATTTTTTTTCTTTTGTGACTATTGGTGTTCACATATAATTGGTGAAAGATGTTTAGTGTTATTATCTTTTATTTTATAAATTGTATTTATATTGTGATATTGTTAACTGTTTGTGAACTGAAAATAAAATGAATAAATAAATAAATATACATATGTTTACAGTGAAAGTAGAGTGGGCGTGGCTACGGGAGTAGAGTTTTAGTTTTATTTTAATATTTCAAATAATAATGTTCCACAAAGTAAGTGCTTCAAACATCAAAATAAAATTGACATTATCTTTATATTTATTTATTTAGCTTTTAAATGAACAATATGAGATACATTTTAATAAATTTTATATATACCATGTCTACCGGTTTCGAGACGTAAATCATAATAAAACATCGTATAATTGGCTTTATTGAAAGGAACATTATTTTTTAAAGCTTTCCTAATGTTCCAACAACTATGGTGAAGGTGTATAGTGGGTTTTTTTTAAGTAATGTCCCGACAAAGAAAACGGTACGTCTCGAAACCGGTAGACATAGAACTGTCTGTAAGTGGTTGTATAACAATATAAAATAACATTTAGTTTAATATTTGAACACAAATTTAAGGTTTTAAATATTAACAATATGAGATAAATTTACTTACTAATCCAACACTTTGTAACAATCTAAATGAATAGGCTTAACTTAAATTGACCTATGAACACATATTTTTTTTGGACTACTAAACTACAAAATTACAAATTTATTATCAGTAATAACGTTTCTACCTCTCTAAAAGAGTTAAAACTCGTATTTTAACATTAATTTATATCATCTAAAACAGGTTCCTTAAATGAGATATTATATTCTAAAAGATACATAATTTTCTACTATATGTCGTTCAGGATTGGATCTCTATTTTTTTATTTCTAATATATTATAAATTTATTATTAAGCATTTTCAACAAAAAAGAGAGACGCTTCCAGTTTTCCTAAGACATTCTGGCAACTCATTACACATTTTCAACCAATAAATTATAATACAGGTTGTTTTGAGTTTCTGTCAGTTTTACCTTAGAAAGCCGGAAATCGCCTCCACTTCTCACCCTTTGCTTGTAAAAACCCCTATTATATTTAATATCTTCTAACATGTATCCAGGAAGCAGTTTGTTTTTCAAAATGCAAATGGAAATCAGGGTAATTAATGTTTATTTATTTATTATACATTTCATATTTGACAAAATGGTACAAAAAACATTCTGACTAATTTTGCTTTCACTGGGAGTAGGCTTAGATGAAGGGTCGGCAAGCCAGAAATATAAGTATGCCTAATGTTGCAATCGGTTCCTATATGGGCAAATACCTGTTCTAAGAAACCAAATTGTTGCGGTGAATATGATTATCAAATATGTTTTCCATAAATAAAAATTATATTAAAGAAACAGAAAAACAATTATAGCTTAGAAGAGAAAAAAATATATAAACACAGTGAACGTTATTATTATTTTTATTTTTTTAAATGATTTATGTATGGGTAAATAAAAAATAAAAAAGATAAATAAATGATTTAATGGAATTGTATAACATTTAGATTACTATCCTTAATAAATTTTCTGATTCTTTACTTCTAATGTCTGTCAACCAAATCGTAATTCTCTTTTTCAATACCGTCGGTTTATCAGATTTCCAAGTACACGGAATCAGATTATATAGTTAAGGTCCGTTAAAAAGAAATTATTTTTGGAATACCGCTGTACGTGGTGTTGGAATCACCAAATCGTTTCTTATTGTACTCCTGGTTGAGTGCGCATGACTCACAATCACCTGAGTGCCCCTATTTTTGTGACTGTGTGTGTCGAGTATTACTTTTTTATGTAAATATTTGAATTTAACCACTCACTGACTTTTAATGCCTACCGGTTTCGAGATATACTCGTCTCTTCGTCGGGATACTCACTACACCCACTTGCAAATACTAAAATACACTTTCACCTGTACCATCATCAAAGTTAATGCTTTGAATATAAATAATAGGAAATCCGGGTATCATTGAATGACATTGTGAAAATGAACGGTAACGTGAGACGAAGACGACCGAGGCAGACGTGGCATGATCAAATAAACCAAAATCTTAAGTCTGGTCATGTCAAAAGTGGACAGAACCGAAAGGCATGTATGACAAAATGTATTAATGTGGAAGAAGCTAGGAATGTATGCCAGGATAGACAAGTGTAGTGGTCCATTCTCTCTCCCTACCCCTGCGGGGAAATGGCGTAATGGTAGTAATAGTAGTAGTAGTAGAATATATATTTTTTTTAACATCCAAGATATTCATTAATCTATCATGAATTTAATTTTGGTGTACAAACCACACCTTTTTTCTACATACAGGTGAATAAATAATAAAATCTTGTGCGTTAAACCAAACGTTAGACTCCTGGACGAGTGTTTTCAGCTCTAATTTTTTTTTTAAATAAATATTTTTTTAAGTAATAAATATTGTTTAAGTAAGAACCCACTACGCCTTTATTTTAAAGGTTAATTAGCAGGTCAGGAAGACAGAATACGAAAGGAAATTATTAAAAATACACCACAACACCCAGACAAATTTCGAAAAAATCTTTCTTAGATTTTTGATATACCAACTGGCGAAAATCGATCCTGCGACGTCAGTTTTACAGTTGATCGTCTAACCACTGTACCACGGTGCCTGACGATATAAATAAGTAATTAAATTTGACCCACCTTAATCTCTGTATGTAAAGCACATTCGTATTGTAATATATTAGAATATTGTTCACGTATTATATACTCAGTATGAGTGGAATATTATTATCTAGAATGTGTGGAGGTTTGGAGTATGGAGGTGTAATGAGCATCATCCGCTTGATAAGACCAACACAATACACAATGAACTGTATGCTGAGGGTTAAGGAAGGTGAAGCAGACAGATATCACATTCTGTCTTATAAATATCTTACACTGCTCACTGCTACCTAAATAAATATTTTTTTAATGTATTTTTTTGTTTAAATTCATTTATAAATACTTGCGGATTAATACATATATTTGACAAAATAATCTTCTCATAATATTTTTAACATCTTTTATCAAGGTTTTCTGGGTTTCGTTTAGTTTTGTCTGGTAGTTTATTGTATAATTTCAGTCCTTGATTCATTCGTCCCGATTGTCCTTGTCTCATTTTAAAATGTTTAACGTAATTGTCAGCCTCGCGGTGTAATGGTCAGCGCGTTTGCCTACCATGCGAGTGGTCTCGGGTTCAATTCCCGACATGTTTGATGTAATTTTTTAAATTTTTTTAAGTATTTTTATTATATTTTTAAAAAAATATTTTCTGCAATAACTTTGTGTTTCATTTTAAATTAAATTTGGAGAAATAAAACTTATACTTTGTTTTTTGATACACACACTTTATTTTTACCAACTAGTTTCGGTAACCAACTGTTACCATCTTCAGGGTAGTTTTATTTCTCCAAACTTAATTATTTTTATTTTTATTTTATTTATTTTTTCATTTATACATATTATAATACTATGTACACTTTGCCCAGCTAACAAGAGTACATACCTCGTTCCAATTTCAATTCTAATATGCTCACTTTAATATTTTATATTCCTGTCGTTATTGTTGTATTTCACTTAAGATATTAAAGATCTTACATAAATTAGATTTTTTTTCGTTCTTTAAACAAATTTTTTGCTTTAAAAAAAAAGACTTTATAATGTTGCAATTTTGTTAATTTAATTATTGGCACTAATTGTACATGTCAATTGTCTATCATAAACCAATTATTTGGCAAGTCATATTTCATTCCAATGAAAAAAATACCTCATACGGTTTACAGATCGACTAACAAAATCATTATCATTAAGGGCTTTCTGAAGAAATGTAAACACTATTATAATTAACCTATTACAATGCTCTAATTGAAACGACTTTCTTTTTTATTAAAAATCAAATGTTGATCTTTAACAAATCGTACACCAACAATTTTAGGATTATTTCTAAATGTTAGTTAATGAAAAGAAGTATTTATATTAAAATGTATTTTCGGGCGTTGCTTAGTAGGAAAAAATAATTGAGCCAGATGAATCTCACCCTCATTAATAAAGACTTTAGATATTTTACAATCCAGATTTCTATAGGTGGAAGAGTTAAGGAAATTTGGATGGAACAGGTGAATGTTACACACTGTGTTAAGTGGCCACTTAAACCAGGCAATGACATATTATAATCTTTGTTAATGCCTTCACTTCCGTATTTTCTTCTTTAAAATATTTCCTATTTTACTTTTTCTCGATTGAGTTTTTTACAAAATTGTGTCACATTAACTGACATAATAATTTCATTTATCTTTTTTTTACTACTACCACCACGCCATTTCCCCGTAGGGGTAGGCAGAGAAAATGAACCGCCTCACACGTTTATCCTGACATACATTCCTAGCGTTTTCCACATTCATACATCTTGTCATACTTGCCCTTCGGTTTTGTCTACTTTCGACATGACCAGACTTAAGATTTTGGTGTATCTGACAATGCCACATTTCCCTTGGTCGTCTACGTCTCACGGTACGGTTCTTTGCCATATATACCTATTTTACCATTCATTCATCTTTCATTCGTTCTACATGATCAAACCATCTCAGAGACCCTTTCTTAATCTTATCAATTTTACTTGACTCAGATTTACACTATCGCCTGATTTCATAATTCGTAATCCTATCATACATTGATTTCTCACTCATTTGTCGAAGAGATCGCATTTCAACCGCGTTCACTCGGCTTTCATCCTTCTTCTGGTAGTTTCATGTTGCACTTCCATACATAAATATTGGGACTAAAACTCCGTCGTGCACTGCCAGTTTAGCTTCGATCGACATATTTTTATTAGCAATTACTGTTCTTAGTGCGCCGCTTACTTTGTTTCCCAAATTTTCCTTTCAACATCTTTTTCAACTTTTCCATCTCTTAAAAACATGCTTCGTAGATACACAAATTCTCCTTTCTTACTCTTCCTTTCAAATACCATCACTTTCGACTTACTTTCATCGCCAATTCGCTCTCCGGGCATACATCATACATTCTAGAGAATATTTTTTGCAAATCCTCGTTGCTGCTTGCTAACAAAACTGTTTTTTTTATTTTTATATTTCAGTTTTAAATGTGTAACTCTTTGAGCATTTTAAATTTTTTAACAATTATAATATTTATTTACCGGTTTTCCTTTGAATTTCATCGTCATATTTTTTATTTTTTGTACTATTTACCTTTTAACAGTTTTGAATACTGTACTTTTATATTTATTGTTGACAACCTTAAAACGTATGTACGAATAAAAAAAATAGTGAAGGAATGGACTCAGATCTGTAAAAAATAACTATTGTACAAAATATACACTCCAGGAAAAAAAAGATTAGTACGCATAAGCAAAGCAATAATAACGGAAACAAGAGGAAAAAAATACGTTTGTACGTCGTAACAAATAATTGATTAATAAGAGTAAAATGAATGTAAATTGGGTATTAGTTTAAAGTGCATGCATTAAAGGGTATTTTCCCTTTTGTATTTTATGGGTAAAGTGCTTTTAGCTATCTACAATTTACTTAGTTAAGTATTTAAAAGGAAATGTTCGGTATTGATGGAAAATAGTGGAATTTTTGCTGGCACTGTGGCAAAGGTAATAAAAAATACCATTAAAATTTCATTCTTGCTTCTTCTAGAATAATGGCCCCGCGAGCAATAACTAAACTTTACTTTATTCAGTAATTGAATTACTCTGTAATCCTTTTATTACGTCCTCTTTAGTAAAGTGACTAGTGACCAGCTATCTAGTAGCAATATCTATCTCCATCGACGTCCAATACACAGGCATAATTGAACGTAGTTATGCAGAAAGCAGCCAGCCCACAATTTTGAAAAAATTAAATATTGGTGTTATCGGATGCAGTAAAGTCAATTCTATGTTCTGCTAAAAACCACCAGACCGCTTTTATACAAAAAACTGTAAAAATAGTGACGATCTCAAAAATGGCATTTCTTAATTTGCAGAAAACACCATCAGAACTAGAAAAATCTTACGGTTCTTTAAAATTCATTAACACTGATCAAATACAGAGCCGACCATGCTCTAGGACTCGTTTCGTCTGCTTTTATGACTGAGAGGTTGTTAGGACGATTAGGGTCTTTGCATAGGATTGTTTCTACTTTTGGTATTAAGATAATGGTTTTTGCAAAGAATTTAGTATAATGACGAGAAGTAATTTCACCTGAGTTCGATATGGATCATGTTAGGATTTTGCCAGTAGTGTCTTGATAATTTGATGTTCCTCTGTGATTTGGTATAGATACGTATTGTTTTTCTTTTGTTGCTTGAGTGCATGTTGTAAAGGGCAAATCATTCTAACGTTTCCTCTATGTATTTGGGTTTTGTGTCGTTGTTTGATTTGTTTGTATTACTACGTTCTTCTTCCTTTCCGAGGCGGGATCTGGAGCGTGCAGCCGCGGTCTCAATTTGGAACTAACACTGTATTCCTTCACTGTCATACTGGGATATCAGAAAAAGATGATTGTGCTGACCATGTGTATTTGGTTGATCACAAATTGACAATACTGCAGTGAGGGGTACAATGAAAGCTTTCAAAATTGTAATAACTTTTTTTTTAAATACAGTTTAAAGACCGACCAGCAAAGTTTATAAATAAAAATCATACATATTATTAAATTGTGTTACAACAGATGGAATAAATACTTATTTCTTGTAACGCGACTTTAAGATTAATAAATACTTTTTTTTTTCACGGACATTAAGATTTATTTTGGAGAGTAGGTTAAAAGAGTCTACTTTATTATTCAATAATTTATGTAAATGGCATAATTCAAATACAGTTCGTCTATTTTCAAGGGTAAAAAATCCATTTTGTTTGACAGATTAGCTGTACGTACAAAGCGTTTTATTGTATTTATAATCTAGGTATTTTAAACATTTTTGCTGAACATTTTCAATCCTTTCCATGTTTGTTATGTATTGTGGGCATTTAAAGATTATTTCAAAGCACTGCTAGTTACAGATGGCAGAGATTCTTCCATTCCTAAAATTGAATAGTTTACTTGAAATCCCTCATTGTAAATCCAGACTCGAGCAGACATTCGTTTTTCATAGCTCTAAAACTGTTCAATGCATTTTATAAGGACAATATGGTAGAGATTAATTATTTGGATTTGTTTTGATATTTTTTTTATCGAAATTACGGAAAAAAGAAGCAGATTTAAAATGCATTTTTTTAAATTAGTTGCTAATACTTTAATTATAATTTTCTCAGTTTTTATTGACGAAAAAATTTTCTTATTTAAATTATTTATAGACAATTCTTAAAAAAATTCCACTGTAATGATGTAATAACTTATATATACAAATAAATTATTAATTCAAAAATACTCGGTACACTTATTTGTTTGACCAATTAGCGCTTTCACCCTCTAATGGGCATCTTCATCTTATTTTTAAATGTACCTACACTTAGGATATTATTTAGTTTTATATCAATTATCCTTACACTGTATAATATTCAATAGTCTGAAGATGCCCATTAGAGGGTGAATCATTTTAAAAAAATATCTTCTAATTTAATCACTTGTTTTTTTTTTATATGTTTATATCTATGGTATTATTCTAGTGGCCTTTATAGAAATTCAAATCAAATAAATTGTAAACCTACACATAAGCCATGCTTTTGTGGGATTTATTTTGTGTTTATATAACATTGTGTTTTGTATTGATTTCTAACTCATGTTTACACTTATATTGTAAAATGCAATGAAAAATAAAATAAAATAAAAAATAAATCTACTGGTGGTATAATTTAGTTATCATGAAGTCACAAAAAATAAACAGATTAATCAGTGAGTTCAGATTCGATGACATTGTGAACAATATTCTGTGTTTATTATATTAGTTTTATATCACCCGTCGATGAGAGGAGTGCTCTCCCGAAACAATAGTTCTGTTCTTGTAAAAGAATAAAATTGTGTAACACTGATAACAAAGTTTTATTTTCATAATAATTTATAATGAAGTGTTACGAAGTGAATCCCGATTCAATTAAAAATATTATTTTGATAGTCTTTAAACCAATTGGAACTTAAAAATAACCGCTATACTTCCATATTCAAAATAAGGGGATGGTAAATAAGGATACAAATTCATACATTAGTGTTAGAAAGATATACACTGGAACCTCTTTTTACACTGATGATACATTCCACACAAGTACCGTGAAGATGTATTTTCGGCAAAGTCCGTTTTTTGGGACAAACAAAATGATCCATTTATTCACAGAAATGTTAATTAAATTAAATTTAAGGGTTTTTACTACAGAGCAGAGGCGGTTCCTTAGTATGTGCATAAGTGCAGTGCACTGCCAAGTAAAAATATGTGGAAATAAATTAGTAATTTTATTAATAGTCAAAATATGTTATACATAGGTACCAAGAAACAGATTCGTTGCAATATTATACTCGTAAACATCATAATATTCAATCCTAGCGCCAAAAGATCTAGCGAGATCGACTCTAGCGGACGATTTTCTCATCTTGTCTACGCATGCGCAATCGTCCCTGTGCATGTTCTGTTTTGCACAATTCTTTACCCTGAATTTGTATGAAATATGTAATTTGTCCTAAGATCGTAATTTGAGCGAGATAGACAACGCTTTATACCGGTGAATCGTGCGTTAGAGGGAGAAGGTAATATACATACTCCGGGCATTACCAACGCATGCGCAGATTTAAAGTTCGTTTGCAATGTCACTTTGAACATGCGTAATGACATGATATTATTACAAATTTTGTTGATTTCGTATCCTACAACGTGCGTATAATGTTGGGCAAATTTAGCGTTTCTTGTTCCGATGCGCGGGTTGTCACCTGTCATACTATTGCCTGTTTATCACGTCAGACCTGTCATATTGTTATAATATTATTGAACTTAATATATAAGTTTACAAAATGTAAAGAAATGCGCTGGCCATATTTTCGGTCAGGAACCGCCAGTGCTACAGAGGTACGAAAAAACACTAGATTTTGGTTCTATTTCGCAGATAAACCTAATGGTGTTTTTCATTCGCTCAGTTACATGATCGTTTCCCTGTGTACACCTTTTGCATAAGGCACTAAATTTATACTCTAATCCGAAGCTAAGACGATGATCAGTCTCACGTTTCAGGAGCCAGTAAAAAAACAATGAAATATTGCAACCATACCTAACCTAACCTAATCTTATTTCCTAATACACACCAAGTAGTGTATAGGGCACTAAAGTGGTACTTCAATTGTAGCGTTTCTTGATCAAGTGACCAGCCTTACGCTGAGAGTGTCAGGCAAGAAGCAATGAAATATTTCACATTCATTTCATGCCAAGAATCGAGCCCGAGACCTCGAGCACGGAAAAGATCGCGCCAACCATACTTATTTTCACTCGAGTCGACAACAATCATCCAGGGTTCTAGTTCTGTTTTAGAAAGAAACACTATCAATGTTCTCATTTTCGTTTTGGTGAACTGCATCGGAATTTGGAATCTCCATGCCGTGTTATGGTGGACACGACGATATATTTAACAATTTAGTCCGTTCAACATTCCATTCACATGATGGCGGCTATTGCTCTTGTATGCGTCTCCCACGACACTACCACTACACTGGCGCCCGCCCGGGACCCGAACCGGCAGACGGAACCTTCATCTTGAGACACGAACGTCGTGTTCACTCCACTACGAGAGCTAACTCATCATTATTCATACACATGCTCGGAATTTATTAATTATACCATGGAGTCGAAATTTCAGGTATAAAGGTAATTACGATATTCAGATTAAATTTTGATATTGTTAGGAAGCTAACCGAAGCAAGGGCCTTGTATATCAAACGGTTCGTTTGACTTCAAAAGTAAAAATGGTTTTAAATTTAAATACCGTTTGATAATTATATTTACTTGTACATTAGCTAAGGAAGGGGTAATTAGAAATAGTATTTGTAAATTAATGAAAAATTATGATAATCACTGTATTGCTAAACTAAATGAAGCGTTTATTAATCATTTGTCACATGAAGGTAAAGTAATCGATCAGCCTTATACTCCAGGCATCATGTGCAGTTCCTGGACTCTCCTGGAATATTGCAGTGTAAAATTCCTGACTTTAATTCTTATTTTGTTATTTTAAAACTAGTTTCTGTAGCTTTTGTACTTTATTTTTCTCAATATGCAAGTTTTGTTTGTTATATATTGCATGCTGTGAATAATTTGATAGGGTGACTGGTTTATGTATATATAAACATAAAAATGTTTTTCCAGTTGTGTGTCATTGTTCCTTAAAATATATATGCCCATATAGGAACCGATTGCAACATTAGGCGTATTAATATTTCTGGCTTGCCGACCCTTCATATACTGAGCCTACTCCTAGTACTAGCAGAATTTTGCCAGAGTGTTTTTTGTGCCATTTTGTAACATTGTATGTATAAACTAATAAATAAATAAAAATAAATAAAAAAAATATTTAAAAAAAAGAGATAGCAAAAAGAGTTTCAAAAACAATCATGTCTGTAAAAAAATTAAACATATTTTCTAGTGTTCTCATATTGCTAAATCTCCGCCTCCAAGACCAGATCCATAAAGGAAAGGGCAATTTTTAAAATTTGTTCTTATTTATTTTATAAATAAGTACCTATACATATTTATTACCAGGGATTCTTTGTAAAACAAATGAATTAGATCATCAATACAGAGCGTCTTCTGCAATGGAATTCTATACTTATATAAAAATAACGGCAACGTGAGTCGAGGACGACCAAGGAAGACGTGGCATGATCAGATAAACCAAAATCTTAAGTCTGGTTATATCAAAAGCAGACAGAATCGAAGGGCATGTATAACAAGATGTATGAATGTGGAAGAAGCTAGGAATGTATGCCAGGATAGACGTCTGTGGCGGTCCATTCTCTCTACCTACCCCTACGGGAAAATGGCGTGATGGTAGTAGTAGTAGTAGTAGTATAAAAATATCAAAAAAACTGAAAAGGATTTTATTTTAAATGCATGGTCAATTAAGAACAACAGTTAAATAATCATTATACTATAAAATATGCGCTGAAAATACATCAATAATACAATAAAAATCAAATATAAAGATATGTTAAACAAATGAATATTCATACCATATTATGTACCAATTATATAAAGAACCTAATATGTTTATTAATCTCTACGTATATTTTTTCGAAAAATCCCTCGTTGCATTATTTACACGTGCAGTTATTTTTATTTCAAAATTGGTTGTACAATTTGAGTCCCTAATATTCGACATTAAATCATTTAATATTTTGGGAACAATTACATTATATTATTTTTTTACCAAAGGAGATAGATTAAAGTAGGTATTCCTGTATTTAGTGTATTCAGTTAAATTATGTTGATATGCGGTTAATTATATTTTGTTGAGTTCTTTTGACCTCATTTATTTTATCTTAAAATTTAAACAATAGGCATCTCACAAACACCTGCCTTACATCCAATATATTAAACTCAGTGAATAAATCTTCTGTTGGATACCTCGCGGGTTTTTATGAATGATCTTTATAATCTATTTTTGTGCCGTTTTTACAGGTTCAGGGATTCAAAGAGAGCAACTTGTACAAGCTAAATTGCAATACGATTGTTTCTATTGGCAAATGGCTAAGTAAATTTGCCTTATAAGTTAAGCATTCAAGATACTCCTTAGGCTTTTATAAATGTATGCTGATTTCCGTATTTGCTTAGATATTTCTGTATTTTGATATTTCCAGCCCAGTTTTGAATATATTATGACCCTTAGCATTTTATTGAATTTAAGTATGATGTGCATGAACAAATCTTTAGAAATAAATTATAAGGTTCTGTTTCTTTTGTGATTCTGAAGCAGATAAATTTGTTTTTTTTAATATTTAAGGTGATTAAATTATTAAATAATATTTTTTTACTCATCAAATACCTTTAAAACATTTATGTTTGTAAGCGAAAATTCTTGATGGAAGTTTCTTGTAATTTATTTTATAAATAAAAGACGAGTGAAACTTTAATCCACAAACTTAGAATATCCAGTGACCGGTTTCATCGCTTGCTGGTCCAGACCAGGCTCCAAGATGTCGCGAAACTGGATTGAACCAGTCTCGAAGATGTCGCGAAAATGATAAAACTGGTCACTGGATATTTCAAATTTGTGGATTAAAGTATCACTCGTCTTTTATTTATTTATATAATAAAATCAAATATCTTTTTTACACTTTTTGTAACTTTAATCCAAAATTCAGGGTCGAATATGAGTACTTTGTCATGAACAAAAATTATGTTTTACCTCCAGATATTAGAGCCAATCAATCACAAAGTTAGCTATAGTTTACAGCAAAATAATTAGCCATAGGTACTCTGATTGAGAATCTCGAGCGTAGCAACGAACCGACCAGCCCAGTTTTATTATTTACAAATATGAAAACTATTTTTGAAAACCGCAATAGGTGCCGACGCATTCCGATACTCTTTCTTAAAAACCAAAAAAAAACCGTTTTGGGGTGAGGAAAGGAGGACAACGAAACGCCGGATTTGTTGATTTTAGATAAGCATCATCAGTCTGTTGTGTTGTTATCTTTTTTGCACAATATCGAGGAGGCATTTGCGAGAGAGTGACAAAAAAACAATGTTCAATTTCATATCCTTTTAATATGTAATTGTTTTTCGGTGAACAAAGTAAACTAAGCATACAACTTCGCTTGTGTTAGTAGGCACTTTTGAATATTTTATTAGAAAACGTAAATAAATAAATGAATAACTCGTAGTAGATATATAACTATATGTAGATATGTATCTCGTAGTAGATATGCCTTTACTCTTATTTATTAATGCCTCCCCGTATCGATAGTGATCTGTAATTATGAATGGATACTGGACTATGGCGCTCTGTGCGGTACAGGCTTTGAATGGCTATTGAATGAACACGGTACCCCGAACCTTATCGCTAGTTCAAACCACGGAAAAAGAAATTATTAAAGTTACGTAAAGTTATTTAAGTATAATGGGTTTCTATGATAAACTAGTAGATTAATTTTAGCTAGTACGATTGCAGTAAAATTTATTTTGAGAACCGGGTTGACATTTTGTTTGAGTCCGAGGTTTATTTATTTATATTTGGATAATTTATATAGCGCTGTTTTTGTGAAAATCACCTCAAGTGCTGTACAATAAATATATATCCCAGCACGTCTTGCAGCTGCAGAGCGCATGGACGGTTAAGATTCTTGTTTCTCGTCTCCAGTTATGATATATAGGAGCTAGATTACACGTCTTGCAGCTACAGAGCGCATGGACAATAAGAAATCTAGCCCTTATTTACATTTCTATTTTTTTATTTGACAATGGAGTTTAGAGCTTTAGTGATGTTTCAAAAAATGAAATAAAAAAAAACAAATTTATAAAAATAGAGGTAAGATAACAACAAGTCTTGCAGCTACTGAGCGCATGGAAGGTTGGAATTCTAAACCTCATTTACTAAATTTGGATATTTGATAGTTGATAACATTTACCTATTGAAGCTAGATTACTAATCGTTTTGCAGTTACAAAGTGCATGGACGAGTGAAATTCTGGCAACTTAAAATTATCAATAAATTTACAAAAACAAACATTGAGCATAAAAGTAAAGTGTTTGTGCTAAAAAGTAAACAATAAAAAACTTAACAGATAAGGTACTTCAACACTATGGATAGCATAACAGATAAAAATATCCGAAGGGTTGCTTTCGTAGATGTTCGGTAGTCACTAGTCACTGTCGCAGTATCGCACATGTGCAAACACATGTTTTTGCTAAATTCTTAGAAGATGTTCCGGTCCACGGGTAGTTGCCGGAGGGGAGAAAGAAGCCTATTGTTCCAAGGACTTTGTATCCATTTTAGTCTGTATTATTTCGTTTTATAATGAGTATGAAATTCCCGCTCAATTTTATTAATTTTTGACATTATCATTAGACGAACGTGTGTATGAGAGTGGTTTTAAGGATTGACGCATCATTTTGTATGTACGAGTATATTGGAAAGAATATTTTTAATCTATTGAGTATGTATCAATAAGTTCACTTTTAGTAGCATTGTTGTAGTGGGAGGTAGTATTCCAGATAGTTAAATCTTGGTACATGCATCACAAATTAATACATTCTTAAACAATTTTAATGGGTTCACATACTTTTTTATGATTTTAAAGTAAGCGCACTGTTGTTTGAAAGTTTCCGTTATTCACTACTTGTCACATATTTTAGTAAGAATAAAGCGTAAATAATGCTTTAAAATGAATAGTCTTCTTTTTTTCCACTTTTGTCTACACATCGACCACTTATAAACAATAACACAATGTTTGTTTAACAGTTAACAATTTAATTTCAAATTTTAAGCTACTATTGGAGAGAGAAACTATGATTCACGCCCAGCCGGTACGGAGGCTGAGCGCGAAGGTTTGAACTCCCATTAACCGCAACCTTATTTTTTATTGTTATTTGTTATAAAATAAATGATTTCGTACTTATGATTTACCCAAATATTTCATTTTAATTGCCATTTTCAATGAGTTGTAAACAAATTACTTTTAGAAAATAGGAATCAAGTTGGGGTAGAGTGGGATTTAAACCACGGTCCTCTGAGTCCGAGACACTAGCCACGGGACCACAACTCGATTTCGTAAATTTTCTAAAAAAGTTACACAAAAATATAGAAGTAGAATTTAAGGTTTACGGTGGATTCGATTTTTGACTAATGATGAAAGAAAAAAACGGACGCAGAAAATTCCGGTGATAACTGTCACCAAACAGAGGCAATACGGTTGACCGGCCGATGTACTGCGGATGCCTCCTGGAAGCATTAATCACGTTTGCCTACTTTTAAAGGCGTCAGGATCTCCACGTCCTGGACGTCCGCAGCTAAGGGGTTCATCGGCAACTCACGTCAGAACTATGAGACGCAAACCTGATTTGTAAGGATGAACAGGAGGTGGTTGACAAAAATACCTGGAGGCTCTTCGTGGACACCATTGGCACAAAATTTATAACAGTTTATTCAATTTTCAGTCTCTAAGATGTCGTAAAAGCGATAAAACCGGTCGCTGGTTTTTCCAAATTAGTGGATTGAAGTATTACTCGTCTTTCATTTTTATAATAAATAAAAACTGTTTTAAAATATTTATGAAATTTACTAACATAAATTTTGTATAATTCAATTAAAAATCTTAGGAGTTAACGTGATACAAAAGCTTAAAGTGTTATTTCTAGAATGATGGCATCGAGTTAGGCTTTCGTTGAGATCACAAAATAAAATAAAAACAATTCATCTATGTATGAGTGTCCAAAGCTGTAATTCGTTATTGACCTTGTGAACTTTGACGAAGTATTAGTTTTTTTTAAATAAATTATCAGCTGTTTCTGTACCTTTAGTTCGTTGACACCGTGTACAGTAGAGCTCCGTGGGTAAAGCCTTTGGACATGGCAACATATTACAGTAATTGCTACGGAGGAACCTAATCATGAATGGTACAACCTTCCCCGGAAGATGGAGTATCGCATCAAAAGTTTTAATTAACGAACACCCATGATCATTTTTGAGCGCCGCGCCGGATAAAAATAAAAGACTCGCATCTAAGATTCTAGAACCGTGTATTTATTTTTTGTGTACCCATCTACTTAGTATAATGACTATTATGATGATTAGGTCAGGAATCTTACCCAAAAAATACCAACTAAAGCATCATGAAGGTGGTTTTCCCACTAAAATTTTATTATTATTTCTCCGTGAGACTTCTTTGCCATAAGTACAATTATAAGAGTAGGTACGTTTAATTTTAAAATAAAAACACAATTCTTAATTTTGTAAAGAGAAATTTTGACCAACGATATTTTGAGCATGTTTAAATGTTTGTAGACTAGGCTAGATTCCATTCCCTAGGGAGTTATCCAGATTGATATTTATTGAATGATGATTTTATTTATTTATATATTTTTATTTTGGTTCACAAACAATAAACAATTCATGTGATATTGGTGTAAAAATCACAAATTGTAATTTTAGATATTGTTTATCAATGATATGTGAACACAGTTTGCACAAAAAAAGAAAAAAAAATCATAGATATTTTTTAAATTGGCTAGTTTTATTGAATTCTATTGTGTTATAGAAGTTACGACAATAAATTGTTACTAACAGGTTATTACAAATTATTTTACCAAACTTACATAAGTGATTATTTGATTTTATATATTGGTTTACAGTTTTTCTATAATTATTAAATGTATTGTTAAAGATATCGATATCAGCATTACTTTTTTCATTATTATACAATCTAAAGGTTGGAAGAAAAAAAGTTGTGTACGATCTAGGGCGTTATTCATATTTAAACTTCAAACAGGTGGAAGAGTTGAAGAAATGTGAATGTGCAAATATGGGCAAAATGGTGAATGTTACACAGTGTGTAAAGTGGCCGCTTAAACCAGCTATTGACAGGTCACAAGCCTTGTAGATGCTTGGACTTTTATATTACCGTCTCTTATATTAATGTTCTTCATCTCTCTTGTAATATGTTAATATTAGTTCATAGTTTATCGGAACAAGTTTTGTTTTATAATATTATACAATTGTAATATAACTTGTATTTTTCTAAATAAAGACTGTGTTTTACTAGATTTATTGGGTTTGTTCCAGATAGTTTATTATTCAGTCGTCTTCAACATAAATTATTTCTCTTCTAAGTTTCGAGTACTCAATTCCTATAATAGATATTGTAAATCAAGGAGTGTATTAATTGCCTGGTGTATTGTTTTGCAAATAATCAATTGCCCGTGAAATTGTTTATTCAGACTAACTATAGCCTAATAGCACAAAATAACAGTACAAACAAAACTGAGTCCTATTACACCTTTAATATAAGACCACCCACTTCCGATTTCCAAATTGGCAGCTGTGGGTCAATTGCTACAGGCAAATGTATTTTAGTATTTCATATTGATGGGTTTGATTGAAGAACAACGTTTGTCTACCGATATAAGTGCTAACTCGTTTTTTAATGTTTTGACAGGAGTATGTTTTGTATTAATGCAGATTCAACATGTTTACTCATATGTTTTATCGACTATTTAATTCGTTATCTTTTACATAAATTAGAAACACATACACATTTTTTTTAAATATTTTTTTTTTTTTAAGGTTTTATTCATTTTAACAAATAAGTAACATACATAATTGTATTTTTGTTCCCGTAAAGCTGAAGCTTGTCTGCGGGTTACATTACATTTTTTTTAAAATTTATAAGTAAGTACATAGTTTAATAATAATTAAAGAATAAAATATATTTATACACTTAAGTTTCACTTGCTGTTTAATATTTTTTTGGCTATTTATTTAAATAAAATTAGGTTTTTTTCTTCAAGATTTTTAGCTGGTATTAAATTGTACAGTTTTGGTACTACACTACCCATTGTTCTGTCACCATAGTAGTTTTTCTGTCGTGGTACCATCAGCTGCTGTGCCGATACTTGTCGGGTCATGATCTGGTGGTTTATTTTGGATTTAAAATTGCAATCGAGGAAATGATCTGTCATTATCTTATACTGACACTGTTTGTTAATTGGCAAAACGTTAACAAAATCAAATAATATTTTATTGTTGTCTTTTGCCTCATTCTTTATTTTTACAGGTACGATGATTTTTTAAATTTGTACCTGTAAGTTCAAGACTCTATCCGTATAAGATTTAAAACTTAGTCTCCATATTCTTAATCCATATTGAATAATTGGGTCAACTAGCCCAAGTTTAACAAATTACAACAGGGAAAGATAATACCTTAAATAAGGGAATATGGAAGTCTAGGCATCTACAGGGCTTATGACCTGTCATTGGCTGGTTTAAGTGGCCACTTTACACACTGTGTAACATTCACCATTTTGCCTATGTTTGAACATCCATATTTCTTCAATTCTTCCATTTGTTGATTTAAGGTATTCTCCATCCCTGTTGTAATTTGTTAATCTTAATGACTCCCGAGGGGATGAAATCCAGTCTTTTGTCCACGAACATTTGGACAAACTCAAATGTTGTAAATAGTTAAGTCGTTTTTTATTTTATTTATTTATTAAAATCTACAGTTATATATACAATAATACGTTAAAAATATAAAAGATACTTAAAACTAGACTAAAAATGATTTCAAACTTATAATTATCAATATACGTAATGCGGCATCAATAAAGTTTTATTATACAAGAATAGAATTGAGAAAACCATAAATAAGATGACATATTATTTACCTTCGTAAATTAAAAATAAAATGAAAAAATAATATATTTTCTCATCACTACTCACTCACGGTGACAATGCCTGCATGCTGTCGCTGATTTCCCTTTTGAATATATTATTATTCAAGTTGAAGATATCACTCGCATTGGCTCCAAAAATATTATTAAACAATTTGCAAATTCTATGTTTGCATGAATTTTTTGCTGCATTAGTGTTTACTTCGGTGCTGTAAAATAATTTGGTGTGACGGGTACGTTTAAAAGGTACATGGAAACTAATTAAACTTAGTAAATCTGGGCAGTCAGTAATGCCATTGAAAAGCTTAAAAAGAAACATTAAGTCAGCAGTCTGTTACCTTTTATCTAAAGAGTTAATTTAAACAATAGTTATTATGATATTCATAGTTATTATGATTTACTTAAATATTTTACTTTTGGGGCCATTTTCAACGAGTTGAAATTAACTCTTTATTATAAAATGGGAATCAAGCTGAGGTAGAGTGGGGTTTGAACCTCGGACCTCTAATCCGTGAGTCCGCAACACTAGCCACGGAAACACAGGATTTAGTACTTTTTTTTTCAGCCTTCAAGCCAAAGCAGAAGATAATCGTTTCCATCATGTGTTACTTTTACCTCTACGAGTAATTTCCGCGTGTTTTTTTTTAAATTAAAAAGCCGATTAGGGTGAGGAAGTAGACTAGCGAGCACACGTAATTTGGGTATTTTATATAATGCACAGAAATACGTATTCCGTGGGTAGTTGTATTAACAATAAGTAACACCCGTCCGGCTTAAATGTTTTTCTCAGAATATTTTTTTAAATACTCTGAGTTGGAAATAAATAACTCTTCACACGGTTTACTCCATACATTTTTTTATGAAAATCGCGCAAGCAGTAATTAATGGATATAAATTATTTTTATTTATATATCAAAACAAATACTTTCTATTTTATTGTCTTTCTAATCTTCTTCATATTATTAGCTTTAGTTTTAAGGAAATTTTTTTAATTTATTTTATATTAAAAATAATTGCGCCTGTAGCTAAGGTAAAGTAAGATTTTTTGTGTTAACGTATTTAAAAAAAAAAATATTTTCATATTTAACTATTTTTTTTGTTTTAGTCTTGGGCAATGGTTTGTGGGCATATATTTACCTGTCATACCTAAACGCGGGGGTGGGCACATTTCACTTCAGTAGACCGAAGTGCTTAGGTGGCTAAGTTTAGGTGAGGATCCAGTATTGCGGGATATAACGTGATCCCTTGCATAGGGCTATGGGTGAAAACCACAACGACTGTGATGCCGGAGAGGAAGTGCATAAGTACTGCTGAAGGGGCACAAATCTTCTCTCTAGCCACCCTGACATACTTCGGCCTATGGACTGCTGCTGGGAGACAGCGGGGCAGGGCAGGACGATGTGTTGAGGATGGCAGCGGAGGAACAATAGTCAACGGTGGCATCCTGAGCCCCAGTAAGCGAGAGGGGTTACTGTCTCGGAGTCAGGTGGCAACCGGCTGTAAAACAGAAATCATCACATCCCCTAGTCCGACGCGTAGACTGAAGACTTGGAGGACTGATCCAAAGTTAATGGAAAATACTGCCGGGAGAAAGAAAAATACTACATTTATCATTCTCGTTGTATCTCTTGTAATGAAAAATGTATTTGTGACATTCATTCGCATTATAAAGTATTTATTTAGTTTGTGTACCATTGTCCAGCAAAGTAAAATTTTAAGACAGGTTATATTAAATTTTAAGATATTTTATTATCTTTAATTAAGCGTAGTTATGCAGAAAACCGCCAGTCCACGATTTTGAAAAAATAAGGTTTTGGTGTTATCAGATGCAGTAAGGTCAATTCTATATTCTGTTAAAAATAGCCAGGCCGCTTTCATTAAAAAAACTGTAACAATCACCTTCTGAAAAAAGTGTCAATCAAAAAAACGGCATTTCTTAATTTGCAGAAAGCAAATTTCCACAAATTTCATTTGCTCAAACCAATATTGAATCAACCGCTCCACAAGTGTATAGTTAATGTTAGGTTTTTGTTATTTTCATTGTGCGTTTTGTAATATAAATAATATAGATGTACATATATACCTAGTTTTTAAAATCGTCTAAATATATTGTTAATTATTTCTGTTTATTATGTTAGTCTTCTTTGTTTATTCTTAAATGTAAAAACATTTCAAAAAAGTATATTGTTAAGTGTCCTCGGCACGGGTAACCCCAGTGAGGTCACATTATTTTTAACATTGTTTATGGTTTGTAAGAGTAAAATATGAATAAACAGAAAAAAAAATAGTATTAGAAAATAAATATTGGAGTAGGAATAGGAATTTGCATATAAGAACATTCCATGAATCGAAATTCTTTAAAACTTTGTACAAATATTAGAAACAAGCATATTCCGATAGCGGAAAGGTGCTTGGAAAACAATGGCCCAGAGCGACAAGTCACGTGGCTTCGAAGTTTGGCGTTAGAAGTACTTCTCTTATTATTTATTAAATCCACGTACCTGCATGCTGTATGCACATACTAGAGCGTACCTGCAGAAACATTATTGTTTACCTCTGTATGGACGGGCATTCTTGTGTCCGTACGTGTAAAATATAAAAGCAGGTAACAAACCTAATAGTATTACTCTTCATTCTTTACCTGGAGTCATTCTTTATCTTGTTTGCTCTCTCTCCACTTCCTCCGATTCTCCAGAACCGCGTGGGGTCTAGTTTTGTGCTTCGGCTGTGCCTTCTAGGAATATTTTAACCAATTTCGAAGGACACAATGAGCTCCGTTGACTCATTTGTAAATGCCCGTCCTTTCTCCATTCAGTACTCGGCGCACGGGTAGTTGTCGGTTCTGTAAATAAGGATAAACTATTGCAAAGGAGCCAACGACGAAGTTTAGCACGTTCAGAGTCATTTTGTTTTGTTAGGAAGTGTGAAATGGGCGGCCATGCTTCAATAATGATTTTTATAACGTTTCTTTGTCCTAGTCTCGTAAGGTGAAGGTGCCGAGAGTTCTTATCTTTAAAGTTTTGTATTGTACACATTGGTTAGAAATTTTCGCTCGTTGAAACATTTTCTCTTGCTTTGCGCAATAACGTAAAAAATAAAAATATTTTTGATTAACAACTGTCATTGGATTTATATCCACCTGGTCCACGAAGAAGTAAAAAAATAGAAATAAAATTCAGGCGTTGCCTACTATGTAGGTGAAATGTTTCAATTATATTAATCTCACCCGCATAAATAAAGGTTTCAGCTCTTTCACTTCACAAACATAAACGTATGAAATAATTGAAGGAATAAAGAATATGGGCAGGATAGTGATTGTAACACAGCATGTAATGTGGCCACTTTAACAAGCCAATAATGTCTTATTTATCGTTTCAGCATTTACTTTGTGGAAAAGCATTTTGAATTTATTTAAAATAAAACACTTTGTAAATTTAGCACACAAGAGTTTAATACCTTAAAACACGACTAGTTTTGGGTAATACTGATAAAGTGTTGCATTTTAAATAAACCCAATGACAGGTCATCAGCCCTGTCGATGCCTTGACTTCTGTATTATCTTCTCTAAAATGTTCTTCATTTCGGTTGTAATATGTTAATATTTACAGCTCCCTAGGTCGTTCAATTCAGTCCTTATGTACAAAAATTTAGACAAACTCAAAATATTGTTGATAAATCCACCTGGTCCATGAAGAAGTAAAGAAAATTTAAAAAATATAATTTTCAGGTGTTGCCAAGGATATAAGGTGAAATAATTGAATGATATGAATCACACCCGCGTAAATTAAGGTTTCATTTCATTTAATTCGTTCATATTTTCATCCAATACAAACTTTGATCAATAATAAAAATAATGTGACCTCACTGGGTAACCCGTGCCGAGGACCCTAAACAAAATACTTTTAAAAAAATATTTTTACGTTTGAGAATAAACAAAGAAGACTTAATAAACAGACATAATAAACAAAATATCCAGATGATTTTAAAAACTCAGTATATATGTACATCTGTATTATTCATATTACAAAACGCACATGTGAACGCGGTTGAAATGCGATCTCTTAGACGAATGTGTGGGAAATCAATGTATGACAGGGTTACGAATGATGAAATCAGGCGAGAGTGTAAATCTGAGACGAGTGTAATTGATAAGATTAAGAAAGGGTCTCTGAGATGGTTTGGTCACGTAGAACTAATGGACGACGAGAGAATGGTAAAACAAGTATATATTGCAAAAATGAACGGCAACATTAGACGAGGACGACTAAGGAAGACGTGGCATGATCAGAAAAACCAAAATCTTAAGTCTGGTCATGTCAAAAGCAGACAGAACCGAAGGGCATGTATGACAAGATGTATGAATGTGGAAGAGGCTAGGATCGTATGCCAGGATAGAGGTGTGTGGCGGTCCATTTTCTCTGCCTACCCCTACGGGGAAATGGCGTGATGGTAGTAGTAGTAGTAGTAGCACAATAAAATAACAAAAACATAACATAAGCTGTACATTTGTGGAGTAGTTGATTCAATATTAGTTTGAGTGAATGAGACAACTCATTTTACTTCTACCTAGCTCCACTATCCATTTTTATAGCCTTTTTGAACATTTTCTCGTTACTTATTGTTTTAATAGATAGTGAAAATAGGTTATAGATTTTAATGAAATAATAATCAAAATACCTTTGTTCAAATATCAACAGATGAAAGAGTTAATGGAATGTAGATGTTAAAATATGGGAGAATGGTGAATATTACACAGTATGTAAAGTGGCCACTTAAACCAACCAACTACAGGTCATAAATCATGTCGATGCCTAGATTTCTATATTTGTTTTTCTTTAATGATCTTAATCTCTGTTGTAATATGTTAATATTTTCGATGTCAAAAACAGATATTATCAAGTCGTTTCATTGTCTATTCGAACGAATAGTCGATTTAAAAAAAAGTTATTTACTGTCAATGTAAAATATCAAAGCATAAAACAATAAGAAACATACCAATTAGAAAAAAATTCAAGCATTGTGAAAATTCTCACTATACACAAAAAATTGGAGGGCATTCTTCTGAAACGTTTATCCCCAAAATCAAATATTATTATATGAACCGATTTCGTCGATTAGTTATCAATGGCGTGTAATGAAATAAATACATCATAAGAGCAAAGAAAATGACATTAATTCATGGGTTGCCTTGCTTTTATTCTCTAACGTCCTTCTCCGTGAGAAGACACGACGAAACGCAGAAAGATGTTTTCATGAGTTATGAGACAAAATGCTTTAACTACACAGCAAACGTAAAACACAGAAAAAAATGTCGTTTTATTCTTAAATACCGTATTTTGCGGACGACAAAACGCATCAAACTATAAGACGCACTTCAGTGTTTGGTTCAATTTGAGAAGAAAAAAATGCATCCTATGATCCGAAAAATACAGTACAATTCAATTGAATAAAAACATGGACAATAAAAAAGTTCAGTGCCGTAGAACATTATAAATTAAAAATGATTTTTCACCCGCAATAAAAATTATAGCTTTAATTGAACGGCGATGATTCTTACTAAAAGTATTTACAAATCTATAATAACGTTTTAATACAAATGAACAACTATAAAAAGTCACAGGTTCATGTGAACAATAACTAGCCAATTAATGTATTGTTACGTGTTCTGATAGATATCCGGTTTCCGGGTGGTCATATTTTCTTAACGTTTGGTTTTAAAGGCTTGTCGGTCTCGTGGTATAATGGTCAGCGCGTTTGCCTACGTGACATGATTGATATGAAATATTCATTGAAAAGGGTGTTTACACTAGAATATTTCATAGCACCTGGACTGGTACCTGAAGCGTTAGACTGATCACCTTACCTTCAAGTAATAAAATTGATTGAAATATGCTGTGATTAGTGTACCAACCCAGTGCCCTATGCACCAATGATGATGATGATGATAATGAAAAGTTTTAGGATCCTACTTTTAAAATGGCATCAAAACTCTCAAAGACAACTCGTGACGTCACAGGCAGAGTAATTTGAAAATCACAAAACTTAAAAGTATCAAACCGATGATAATACAATTATTTATTTTTTTAATCGGCATGGTTTGGGACGTGTTGGTTTATGGTGGAAGGACTAATCTGAGTGAATTATTTTACCCGCCCGAGTTTTTATAAATATTTATTTTCTACATTTTTATAATTATTTGTTTTGCACCACTACTATGTTGAATTACATTACAGAACACCTAGGCTTGAGACAATCACTATGAATTTTTTGGTTCTCACTGGGAATCGAACCCGGAATCTTCCGTGTGTGAGCCGTCTTGATCACTACACCACAGAGGCCGCCGCGCAATTTGTTGACAAATACTAGAACTAATACCATATAAATATTTTACCACAGTTGAAGAACATTTACGAGAGGGAAATATGAAAGTCTAGACATTTAAAGAGCTTATGATCTGTCATTGGCTGGTTTAAGTGGGCATTTTACGCACTGTTCAACATTGAAAATTTTCCTTTCTTTAGACATCCGTATTTCTTCAGTTCTTCCATCTGTTCATTTTATTGTGATACATTCGTGATTGTAATACGGTCATGGAAATGAATGACAATATCCAACAACGACCCTCCGTATAATTTGCCAAACTCACATTGAAAGGGGCAGTGAAAGTATTCAATAAGTATAATAAAAATGGCGATATATGAACTTGAATTTTTTAAAATCATAACTCCCTTTTGACAAACAAAACATTGCTTTTTTTGTAAGGGTGAAACCGGTAGGAAGACCCGCGGTGATTAAAAAGGGTTTAGGTTTGTAGAGAAATGTTCTTTCACTGTTGATTTCTTTATTGAATACAATCAGAACAAACGCATGTTGTCCTCGTGGGTGAAATAAAGCTCATTTTACATTCATAAACTTTCAAAACGTTTTTCATTACAAACTGGATGTATCGTATAGACAGATTATTTACATAATTGACTCTCGAGACTGAATAGTACCTGTAGAACTGTAGACGAATTGTTTGTAAGGAAATGTTTCACAGAGAGCTGTTTGATGAGTTCCCATAAATATTTTGAAACATCTTCTATATCAAATATTCAAATTAGATATTATTTGAACACAATATGACTTGATCCGATACACAATACAGGCTGATTTAAATAAAATTACACGTCAGCCAAAGGCAAGTAGAGAAATAATACATAATAATTTGTTTATCGGTAAATTTAAATCAAAGCTAAATCTCTTTTTCTTCGTGTATATTTTGCGTAGCGGTTATATTTTTAATGTCTTTATTTTTTGTCGTTTTCTGTTATAACGTATGTATGTATAAGTTTTGGGTAGGTAGGAAAAAATTTCCTTAAGGCAATATGCCCGCCTTATGCCCGTTTAAAGTGTATATTAAATTAAATAAGCTGTGAGATATCCCTAATCCCCAAAACGGAGTTTTCAAAAATCATCATCATTCCCTTTCCGCACCTAATGGTGCATAGAGCACTGTATTGGTACACCAATCACAACGTATCTCGATCATTCTTCTTACATGAAGGTAAGATGATCAGTCTTACGCTTCAAGTGGTAGTCCAGGAGACTATGGAATATTTTAGTGTAAATACACTTTTTTAAATAAATATGTAAACCATCTCGGGAATCGAACCCGAGACCTTTTTCGTGGTAAGTAAACGCGCTGATCAGTGCATCAGGAAGCCGGCATAGAAAAATCATCATTTTTATATAAACACTTTATATCAAGAATGACAGAATGCATTAAATCAGTCTTTACATATTTCAAATATTTTTTAATATAGGTAAAAGATGATGATTAAAAATTTTATGCTTTGCCAAGAATAAATAGTATTATTTCAAAGCTTTTAAAAGAATTAAAATAAAATAAAATTGTGGGAGAAATAACGCGTTGAAAGAATAAAAAAGCTTTAAATGCGATTATCTCGGAACTTGTTTTAATTACTTAATGGATTCTGCTAGTAATGGTTCGATATATTATACATATAATATAATGTAATATAATGTAACGTGATATAATTCAGCACTGTAATTGAGCCTTCTGGTCTGTAGTGGTGCAAACAAATAAATATTTATATTACTATACAATTTAAATACATTTAAGGGCGGGCATATTGCCTTAAGGCAATTTTTTCAACCTACCCAAACCATTCGATTTGTCGAAATCAGTTGTATATGAACATATTGCAGATTTTTTAGGCTATGTGCATGGTAAAATAACTTATAGATATGTTTTAAACTATTTTTTAGAAATTAAATTATACTGTATTTTCACACATCGAACACAACGCTGTAAATATTATGTTGCTCTCTGGCCAAATTTACGCCTTTAGTTTTTTTAATTAAGATAGACACGTTAATTTTCGACGTCCTGGACGTCCACTGTTTACTGTTCGTCGTCAGTTTATGTCAAAACTTTGGGACGAGAACCTGACTGAAGCCGATAGAGATGCATGGAGGCTCTTTGTGTATACCATATGCTCCAACTAGGGAGCGGATATGGAATGATGATGATGATGATGATAATGATGCTGTAAACCTGATTTAAAATATAATTTAAAAATGTCCTATTTAAAATTTCAGTTATTACATTGGTAATGTAGGTTATATATAAGTACTTTCACGTTGAACATATATGTGTATATTATGAAGTTAGTAGTTTAAAAATCGCATTGCGGGGTATAATAATTGTAAAATTGTTCACATATTTTATTAACATAATACAAATGACGTCTTCAGTCTTAAAATTAAACTTATCAAACATCCTGTGTGTAATAATATGATCTGCCTTATGTATATTGTGAATATTATAATGTATTATGTATATTTGGTGGTTCAAGGAATAGTGCTGAAATTTAAATAATACCCTTAATGTGCTTTATTACGCAATAATATACATAATATATGCGTATATCTTAGTTGTTTAATTCCTACATTGTAAAATTAAAATATTAATATTGTGTATCTATTTCACGATACGCAATTTTAAAATATTAAAATAAAAAACAATTTGTTTGGTTAGTATAATGTTTAAGATCTTTTTATTATGTTTTTTAATAATATGCGTGGTCATTGACTCATTGTATGAAAAGTCGGGCAAAAAAATTTTTGTTTCAATAAGTGGAAATCTCGAAGAGATTCGAAAAAGTCAGGAAAGGTGGGGAAGGATCTCGGAGGATAATGGATTGAGATTGAGCTGAAAGAAAATAGACTATCTGTACCAACCGCTTGAGATCACAAATGCTGCCACTCCCGTAATGCAACTAGGTTGAGAAACATTACCAAATGATGACTCCTTCATGTATCTTGGGTCACTCATCTATAACGATGGAAGATGTAACACGGGATCAATTGGGTTGTAGTCCTGTGGCTAGTGTCTCGGACTCACGGACCAAGGATCCGTGGTTCGAATCCCACTCTACCCCAACTCGATTCCCATTTTCCAATAGTGAGTTATTTACAACTCGTTGAAAATGGCCCTAAAAATGAAAAATTTGGGTTAATCATAAGAACTCAAATATTTGTTTAAAAAAAAAAAAAAAACAGGTAGAATTATCTTGGAATGAATGGATGAAGATTAGGTACATGACGGGAATTCTATGTGATCGAAAAATGCCAGTAAAGGGAAAAAAAGTATGAAACCATAGGTAAATATCTCATACTACGAATACCGATAAAAATTTGGGAAATAGATTTGGTAAAATCAATTATATTTTCAAAATCAATATGGATACCAAAGAAAATTGTTTTCATATTTTTTTAAATATGTTTTTACGAAAACGCGACTTATTTGGCCTTGACGATTGTGACGTCAAGATTCATGACGATGTTCTATTTAAATTTTAATGGTCACAAACATTAAAAAAAAAAAAACAACATGGCTTGGCTGATGCAATCGACCGTTTTTGCGGGAATTTAAAATTAGAAATTTAAAAAAATATATGTGCCACTAATAGAATTTTTTAATATTTTTTAATGTATTTTTAAACTCTTCACTTGAGAGCTGTTGTGAAAAAAGAAGAAAAACGTGTCTCTGAAATTGTTATATTTGAGTAAATTGAAGGAATCCAACGTTTTTCGTATAAAAAAACAAAATCACAAAATGACTAACTTTTGTTTGAACAAAATGTAATCATTGTTTCTTTAAAATTGTGTATCCTATTCGAAATTCAAAGGTAGTTTGTAGCTTTGGATAACCGTACAAATAATATAATTAATTTTGTTGAGTTCCGCTCAAGGTTCATTGTACGTACAGCGGTCCCCGGCCATAAAAAGGAGATAAGAGTATCACTTGAACAATATGACAGTGTTTATACCTCATTACTACGGAACAGGATGTGTTGTTTACGTCCTTACTGTAGCTCACCAAACAATATCAGGTATAGAAGCCTGGTATGAGCGTAGTCAGTCCCCAAGATTCTCAAGTTGACCAACTTATATTGAACATTTTCATTTGCATTAATTACCATTTTTTTGTAAAATATCACCAATCCATTTTTAAAAATTACAAACCAATTACTCGAATCCGTTTTAAAGCGCCACTGTGCATGATCAATATCTATGTGAAGATCAATCAAACCAGTAGCCAAATGACTATTTTATTTACGTTCAATGTGCACATTCAACTTAAAATGAATAATATTTTTGCTTCTTGTTATACCACGCACAAGTTCCACATTAAATTTAATAGAAAAAGTATTTTTGCTCTTTCCAAAAACAACGATCATCAAGAGTGGCGGTTTTGCATTTTTCTCTTCTTCTTTTCCACGTCCGTTCCGAAGTGAAGCATGTGGACATCACTAGTTGCCTCCAGGAGACTATCGCCAGCCAGCATTTTTGTCTCTTCCCACGTCCAGCGCCCCTAATTCTGCCAAATAAAGTCGAAAGATCATCATCGACGGCCTTCCAGGACGGCGTGAGCCCGCAGGTTTAAAAAAGCAGCAACTTGAGTTTAGGTTCTCCTGAGGCATGCGCAGCAAGTGTCCAAGCCAGGTCCACCGCCGCATCCTCAAGACCCTCGTTATAGGAGGCTGCTGCTTCCGTTCTCGGACTTCAATGTTAGTTATAAAAATCAAACCACTTTATACACAATATTCTTCTCAAGCACTTACTCTCAAAACTCAGAAGTTTGTGATGTTTTAAGTTTTGCATGTAACCCCCTCAAATATTTTTCTTCGAATTCACTCATACAAGTAAGTATTTTTTTCGTCATTGCAAACTGATTATATTTCTTCCTTCACCGACCAAATTCCGTAAGGAAGGCAGTAAACAAATATTTACATTTAAAACTTTTAATATCCCTTCCTTTGTCACTTTAAACCCCCTCATCATCTCCATGGTAGGGACAAAGACACAACAAATAAAATTAATTAATAAATTCATCTCCCAGTTTAAACCCTTTTATGTTGACAGTGATAGGAAATGTTAGCATCTGCTATCTGGAGCACCAGAACGCCACCAACGCAATATACTTTTCTTTTCTCTAAAATGTCATTAATCTCATTTGTAATATTTTTATCTTTAAAAACTTTGGACAGTGTGAAATTCAGTTTATGTCTACAAACTCAAAATATTGTAAATAATTTAGAAAATTTATTACCACATATTTATTACAACTTGTCGTTTGCTCTTAGCAGAGAAGTCGTGGTCACATTGGCAGAAAGGAAGCACGTCACTACGATCCGCCTCCATCCGCTTCCATCTTCAGCGCTTCAGGAGGCCTCTTGAAGAGGGACGCCGGTCGCTTCTATTACCGAGTCTGTCCATCTAGTAGGAATTCTCACGACGAGATATTGACTTCCCTCTACTCGCTTTTGTACCAATAATCTGTCCATATTTTCTCTTCGTCTCGTAACGTGGCCAAAGTACCGAAGAACATGGATTTGTACAGTGGAAAAAAGACGCTGATCAGCACCTAGTTTTCGGATTATAGTAACATTAGCCGCATAGTCTGTCCATGGTTTCTACAGCATTCTACGCTAGCACCACGTTTCAAAAGCGTCTATCATTCTTCGTTCTCTTTTTATCGGGGACCACGTTTTTGCGGCGGAAAAGAATATTGGAAGAAATAGGGTTTTGACCATTTTAATTTTGGTAGACTCGGTGATACATATTTATTAAGTACTTCATTTTTTTCACTGCAATAAAATATTGAGGATCGTAACTATCCCGTGTACAGAGCATAGTTGTTATGTATGAAGAATAGGCCGGAACCACCGTCATCCATCTTGGATATTTATTCCGGAATTCCTGAAACGGACCAGACTACTTATTAAATCTAGGTCCGACATTAATAATGCTTTCCTTATGTCACTTTTGTATAAATTACCTCAAACTAGCTCTGATAAAACGCAAAAATTGCGACTGCAATGAGAAATACATCATACCAAGACTCGCCCAATGTAACGTACCCTAATCTAACCTAACATTTCATAACATAATCATATTCAAATAAAGCTACTACATTGTAGGAATTAATTTATTATCTCTAGTTGTTAAAAACAATTTAAAAAAATGATTATTATTCCCTTTTCCGCACCAAGTGGTGCATAAGGCAGTGCATTTATAAACCAAATGTAGCGTATTTTGATCATCTGTCACATTTTTAATATTTTTTTTACTAACCTATACTGCACAATTACTTTTTACATAATTTATAATATGAACATATTTTGTTTCCTTATTTTTATAAAAACAAATGCTATTATTTGCCCATTAAGACACAAAATTTCAAACCTAAAAATGTTATAATCCATTCAGTAGGAGTTTGAAAATAGTTATTAAATACAAAATAAATAATAAAACATTTAAAGGCATATAACACAACTAGAAAATCACAAAATTAGTTGTTCAAATAATGATTTTACAAAAGATTTAATTAACATCTTTGAAAAAGTTCAAAAGGTTTGTTTTATAGGAACAATACCCTTTCAGGATGCATATCTTTTGTAAACCAATACAAACCTAAATCTAAATTTCATATTTTGTCAGTCTTTTCCCCAGAAGCAGTTTTGAACTTGTTCAAATTTATTGTTTTGTATCACATAAATTTTTATACTGAAACACATTTGCATTGCACAAAAAAAAAACAAAAAAAAAACAATACCCTACATTGAATATATCCGATACGTGGGTTTAACTATTGCCGAGTTCATAGAGTCTGTTTAATACGGCATTACAAATGTACATTATCTATGAAATATTGCTGGAAAACGGTGGCATCTATCTAATCATAATTTCAGGCACCATGAAGTTGATGAGTCATAACAGTTATGGGCGATCCTATGTGTATGAAGGTAACAATGAAATAACACAGTTAAAAAAACCTTCAAATTCAATATTCCACGTCCACCCTGCCAGATATCAATTTATTATGAAGCGAACATATCTCTACTCGATTTCCTTATTCAGATTGTTTACCTGAAAGAGCCATCGAGTCTAAAATACTTGTCATGGGTTCTGGTTTTATTTCACACGCATAACTGTATTCCATTAATCATAATTATCATCATTCCCTTTATTTGTTTTTTTATTATTTTTTTTCTTTATTATTAATTATTATATTAAATTATGATTATTTTATTATATTTCGCCATTTTGATACGCTGCGATTGATGTACATACACATATTGGTACACCAATCGCAGCGTATCTTGATAATTTTTGTTACATGAAAGTAAGATGATCAGTCGTACGCTTCAGATACCAGCCCAAAGACTACGATGTTTATGAAACTATATTTCATTCATCTGGACAAAATTACTTTAATCAAAAAATATTGAATTAAAAAAATATGATTACAAAACATCAAAATGTCTGTGTTCGGGCACACGAAAAATTGAGTTATGTGTGTGAAATAAAACCGGAAACCTGAAAGAGTATTTTCAAAATCCTTAACCGGGATTCTGAATGGAGATAAGTGCGCCTCCGTGTGCAGTGGTTGGCTGACCTCAATGCCTAAAGTCCTGGGATCTATTCCAAGAAAAGTAGATATGAAATATTGGTTATGAAGATAGTTAATCACTTCAATATTTTACTGTCTGGTACATGGAGTGCAAGACGAATAATCCTACGTAATAATAATTTATTTTTTTCCAGTAAAATTACTTAATAGTGCTAAGCCAATTCTACCATATAATAAACAAAACGTATATCATATTCATGGAACAATATAAAAATTATTTACAATATGTATTCAAATAAAATGCACAAACTATGGATTGCATGCACCAATGTTCCGATTATGACGCACTGTAAAATCGAGACAAAATCTGGACTTTTTGTTGTAAGTCTTTCTAGATTTTAACAATACTAAGATAGACCAAATCTTGTCTTGAGGTAGTCATTTTTATTTAATTTATGTACTGGATATAATTTTCTTCGGTTGTATTTTTTTCAATTGTACCTCTATATATTATACAGAAATGTATATACCATTTTTGAATGGACTCAACAAGTCCATAAAGAAAAAAAATGTCAAACTGGTAAATAACATAAAAATATTAATAAAAAAAGTTGAAATAAATAAAGTAAATTGACTTGTTCGGAAAGGAAAAAAATGAAAAAAGAGGTTATAGTTAAATTTAACCAGATACGCTGCAGTTTAAGAACCAATTTAGTGCCTTATGCACCACTGGTTGCTAATAGGGAAATGATGATGATGATGATCAAAAATACAACACATTAAGGAAAAAAGTCAACAATTATATTTATAATTCTTGTTCATGTAATATTTATCAAAAGCACTGAATATTTTTTTGTTAATCATATTTCATATTTAAATTTATTATAACAACGGGAAAACATTTTTGAAAAGGGAATATGGAAGTCTAGGCATTTACAGAGCTTATGCTCTGCAAGCGTTTGGACATACTCAAGCATTGTCGAATCATATTTCAAATTTTAATAATTTGCTTATCAAATTAAAAAAAACACATTATTGTAAGACTTTAGTCCCCCGTATTTACAAAATATTTTTTTTTACTTTTACGTAATAAGAAATATTAATATAAATCCATATTTTAAATCTGAATAAAAAAAATATTTTGTTGTAATATTATGTGTAATTTTTCATTCTGTGTACAAAAACATATTACTTCAACAATTCTTATCAACTTTACGATTAACAATGAGTTATTCAATCACCACCCACATTAATCTTAAATTGGGCGTGACTTTATAAAACATTCCGTGTTACCAAAACTTCACCGTTAGAGTTCCATCTCCAGAACAGAGAATGTCCAAACAAAGCAACAAAATATTCGGTAAAAGAGAGCGAAGTAAGCACAAAATAACAAGTCATATCTTCCACACAACGCAGATACAGCAAAAGATTTTTACTTTATATAACAAATTAGACTAATTCTCATGTATTTAAAAATCCTATTTCCTTAGAGGCGAGATATTCTCTCATGCTGGAGAGGCATTACAAAAAAATCTGAGGTATCTTTACATGAGAGAGTATGGTAGTTACCTGTGACTCTCCCACTGCATGCTTGGGACCAACAGTTTGTAACTTTAAGAAGGAATGAGCTCACACTGACCCGTTTTTTTAGACTGATAAAAGGTTTTATCGAGAACTCGAACATTTTAGAGGGTATCGGTGTTGATTTTTCTGATGGTTATCTCCGATAAAGTCAGCACAGACTGTTTTACCTCTCGCCGTCCAGAACCTACCTGCCGCTGGCTATGCCGATTGGAAGAGCAGTCAGGCAGCTAAACATTATCACTTTGGAAAACGACATCTTTCACATCAGTGAAACTATGTTTGAAAAGAAAATATTCTAGCTATTGCAGAGTATTATACTCTAATAACGTCGAACCATTGCTTAGTAATTCCTGGTTTGATATGTTGTCCCAATGTTAGGCTTGAATATGAAAAAAATATGATTCGAATCTCTTAAATGTAGATAGGCATTATAAAGTATTGAAATTGATAAATTGAGCTTTGAATTGCAGGCCTTTGAAAATTGGGGAACTTTAATTGAACAGAGTTCCTGTATTTCAGATAACCATTGTAGCCCATTGCACATGATGTTTGAAATATTGAACTTGAACGACTTTACTCTAAATGAGCTTATAAACGTTTCGGCTCTCTGCATCGACAAAGAAACTTTACTAATGTTAAGTTAGTTATAAGTACAAAGGCAACGTAAAATCTCACGCAATCATTTAAGGATAAAGCTGAACGCACGCACGCAGAACTTTTACACCAAATACAATGATTTAACTCATGTTATTTTAATCAAAACTATTAATTTGCTTTTGAATGTATTAGAATATTTAGGAAACGAAATAGAACGCATCTTACATTATCACCTTGTAGAATTTGTTTTGTATTATGAATGTGTTATATCCATGTATCTAATATTCTTATTTTTCGTCATTCCTCGGTTCTAAGGGTCGCGACTATTGAAACTGCTTTCTTTGGCCATTCTACTTACAATGTGTCTCCATCTTTCACGGCTATGCGCCCTCTCCTCAGCGCTCTGCAGGCTCACTTGTGACGTTGTCTTCAGCTGATCAATTCATCAATCTGCAGCTCTGTCTCAGTTTCGCCGGTAATTATAATTTTCTGCCGGTAATTATAATTTTCTCCGGGCTTTCTGTATCATGTCGGTCAATATTCTAGGTGTCCGAAGAACTGCAGAATGCGTTGACAGCATACGGCTGATAGTACTTTCACCTTTAGTCCCTCCAGTATATAGACGTTCATTCTTCTGGCTGTCCAAGGAATCCTCAACATTTGACGCTAACATCACGTCTCAAAGACATTTACATTTGAAGCGTGTCAGCAGGAAATAATAAATGCCTTTGTATCTAATCTATGTGCATTAAAAAAAAACGATTACATAGAAGATGTAATTGCAACAATACAAACTATATTTAACAACAAAAAAATGGGAAAAAGGGAGCAAAAAATTCTGCTTATCAAACTGAGCTTAGCCGAATTATAACCTTTTAGATGTATGCGGAGGTAGGAATGAATAAAGAACTTCAAAAAGTCTATATCTAAAAGTTTCTATATATATTTTTGAAATGCGGGACTATAGTCCCGCATTCCAAAAAGGCCAAACGAGCTGTCACCAACTGGAGTTTTATTTTGTTTTACGAGAGAACCCTTTAAATACCCATTCGTTGCTCTATTTTTTTGCCTCCTCTTTCACAGCAGTAGCTGCTCAATTGTGGAATAATCTACCCAGTAATGTCAGAAATACCCCTCCTTTTTTCGCATTCAAATAACGATTGGAATGTCACTTCCTGAATATTTGAATTTTTTATTTCTCTTTCCTTCCCCTTTTACCTACTTCTCTCTTCATGGTATAATGTAGATATTTAGTCCATTTCTATTTCTTAAAAAATATATTTACATTTTCGAATATTTTTTTTCATAATGTAAATATTAAAATACACCTACATTATGTTCATATATCACTGATTTTCTTAAGTTGAACGGTTGGGTGGGCAGGAAAAAATCACCTGTAGCCAATATGCCCGCCCTTATGCATATCTACATATGTAAACTGTATATATTTATTAAGTATTTAAATAAATATAATAATTTTAATGCGGCATTTTTCATTTTTTGTCAATATTTATAAAAAAGAATTTCTGCCATTTAAAACCTTTTCTTTTCCTACAAAGTAAAAAGTACAGAAGTGATGAAAATAAAAAAAATATTCAGAATCTCACTGTTGAATTTAAAACACCGCGATAAGACAGACATCTTATGGATCCCGGCCCTGAATCTTTTCTTATCCTTAATGTGATAAGAATCCTATCAAGCAAATTAAAATAAGGTCTTTTTTACCGACATCGACAGCCCGGATGCCCTTAGTATAGTCGTTTTTGTTTTTTAGGGTCACTCGTCAATGGATAAACAAGACGATCGCGTTCGAAATTCATTTTAACGACCGACATCGTTAAAATACTTTGATTGGTTGTAAGACTGTCTTTTTTACCATTTATTTTGGCGCCTAGTGAAACCTCGACGTCTCCAAAAGCTAATTTATTTATTTATATATACGCCCAATGGGAATGTTTAAGGACATATTTATACAAAAATTATTATAAAAAATAGTAGAAAGACACAATGGTATATAGTAGACTTTGTGGGAATGGAAGCGGGAGAGAGGTGTTTATTGAATTTGATTTAGTGATCGTTTGAAAGAAGACAACTTGCTATCAAAGAAATCAATACTGGCATATATGTACTCGTATGTATGTGATGTCGCAATATTGGAAACTCAAATTAATATCGTGCCAAAAAAAACAATATTTAACCTTTTACTCTTTGACAAGGGTTTTGAGATTTAAAACCCACTACTTACTATTTTACTCAAGCATCATTTTTTGGCATTGTTAATTACGACTAAATTGTCAAAACGTAAAACTACTATTTTAAGAGTATTTTGGTCGCCTTCTGTTTGGTGCGCGTATGCAGTTTCTAGACTATTCTTAATTCTATGCTTAAAACCCTCAAAATAGTCTATAAACTTACGCTAGACCACATCAAGGTGACGACATCTCACTTACAAAAATATCTGAAATGTACAATCACGACAAAATAACGTCTCATCGTTACCATATTCAGACAGTGGTGATGCGAGAGAGAGGTGCAAAAGTTATTTCTTCGATAGCTAGAGAGCGCATGAACTAATCCAAGATGGTCCAACAAGATCAGCCAACACACACGTTACTAGGAATTTTATTGCCACTTAATTCATTATGTTGATTGACTCACCTGTTTGAAGTATTCCCCTTGCTCCACCAGATATTACATGCGGAATGATGCGGTTTTTTTTTCTGAATCCGGTATCTTTGGGTATTATAACTGGGTTCTTAGATGCGGCTGTTTTCAGTTTATCGTGCGGTGATCACAGTGTTTTCAGTAGAAAACAAAAGCTGTCAGTTTTATTTTTGAATATGGAATTTGTAAATTATTGCGATGCGGTAGGTAATGCCAGGCTCGAGTTCCTGCTTTTTTAGGTAAAGCCGACAACCCAAATATACAAATGGCAGTAAACATTCACGCGTAACCAGACAGAAAAAACCAATTGGACTATTTTAACTGCTAAACAATGGACTAAAATGTAGAAGGATCTGCCGTTAGTGACATATTGAAGTAAGCGACCATGCAGAGATGCATGACTGAAGTGCAACATATTTCTGAATCTTCCTAAAATCACATGACCCTAGTTAAAATGTTTGTTTTTCACAATATGAACATCATCATGTTATTTTTTTTTTAAATTGATTTTTATTAAAAATATCCGTTAAGTAATTTGGTTAAGATTTGTCTTATATAAAATCTAATCGTTTTTGCTTAAGCAGGCATCTTCAAAAAACTAGCAGATTTTATGAAGTTTTATCAAGAAACACAAAAAACATACATCTTATTAGTTTCTTAAAAAAATATGCTTCTTTAAAAACAATGAGACGGATAACTACACGGAATCTATAATGAATAAATATATTTAAGGAGCAGAATATCTTTTATGTAAAACTCTCATTGACGTAACTATAACGTTATAAAGATTGTAAGTCAAAACTGTTGTATTCCGATTATTTACTAGCAAATTTTAAACTGAAAGAACTCGATTCAATACAAAAAAATATGATCATGATTGAAATAAAATATTACACACTGACACTATTTGTTTTATAATGTTGGGGAGATTTTTATTAAAAAATATAAATATTTTTTTTTCATTTAGTTATAGTGCAATAGAATAGATACTTGACTTAATTTTAAAAAAAATTATAATTAAACATTCATTCGTACATAATAAAATTAACAAGATTGAATGAAAGATAAAAGTTTTTATTTTGCGTCAATGTAAATTTGAAAAGAAAGGCGATGTTTCCATTCCGTTTTTTTTTATTTGATTATTTTCTTGAACTACCCTGCGGTACACATAAATATGTAAACATAATGCCTACATGCTGTCACTGATTTCCTTATTGAATTTATTAAAATTAGAGTTGAACATATCTCTCGCGCGTCGGCTCTAATAAATCAATTCTCAAATTATATTTATACATGAACACAGCGGGCGAGTAGGTCCTATAATATAGGACCTAGATATGTACATCATTGATAAATTCGTCTATCACACCCAAAGTTTAACTCTTGTGTGGCTGTGGTGTAACACGAGTCTGCATGGGATACAAAATTTAATATATCTGTCTTATTTATTTCAGTTATAAAGTTTTATTTTTTTAAATCTTCAAATGGACCCATTTACATCGGATAAGAAAGTAAATTTTGTGTGAATATGATGGATTTTAATAGAAAAAATATGTTTCCTAGCTAAACGAAGAATAATTATACAAATCAAAGAGATGCCAACACCGCAATAAATCTGTTAACTGGAAGAGCACAAGAATAGAACTCATAACGAGGAAGACAGAGACACTTTTCTGTGGCCGATATTTGAGTGAAAGAGACAAAATGAAAAGAAGTAATTCGTTCAATTAGTCGGTTATTGGCGGTGAGCGGGAATGCGCGCTAGTTATATTTGATGGCGTATTTATGAGTTTTAATTTATTTTGCTATAACAGGTCTAAATTATATTTTATTTTTTATAAATCATGAACGGTATGTCTCCATGTTATTTTTTTTTAAATATATGAATTTCAGAATATTCCGTCTTTTGCTTGAGGTAAACGATGTTACATCACCGCATTTAAAGTATTTTTTTAGTCCAGCCTTTTAAGAGTTACTGAAAATCACTTTTTATACATGTTTGGCAAGTGATTACACAAGCCGTCCTTTTCCTCCCAGCATATTTTACGCACCCACACACCAACAACCGCATTTTTGAACAATTCTAATGTTCATATTATTGAAAGTTTTTATTTGTTAAATCGTTTTGAGATTATTTCATTTATTTTCCCCGACTCAACACGGATTTTCTAGTGAGTCAAGGTAAGTTCACAAGTGTGAGTCGTTACTGATTTTGTCACTATAAACTGTGTATTTGTATTCAATCAATGTACGAGTATGTATAATAATAATAATAGTAACTTTTCCGTTTTTTTCATATGATTGTCCAACAAAACAAAATCAATTATGAAAGTGGGTGGTTAATTCTATTTTTTTATGATTTTACATTTTAATTTGGTTTATTAAGTTTTCCTTCTGATATTTCTTGACGGAACTGCATTTTAATTATAACAATAAAAACACGTCTTAAGTTCCATTTTTAGTCATAATTTTCACTGACCGGGTTTTGTCATGACCACCAGTCGCTGTTACCAGTTTGACTATGTCAGTCATGTCGAAACCCGGTCATTGTTCAAAATTATAAATAAAAAGAGAGTAAAACTATGAACGTATTTTTATTATTACAATTTTAATATCAACCAAATTACGCCTATCGAAGACAAAAGTAAATTTTATCAATTTCATATCTCTAACATTAATATATCTTGAGTTTTTCTGCCGACATTTCTTGGTGGAACTGCATTTTAATCATAATAATAAAAATACGTACATAGTTTAATAATGTTAAACGATCTGGTAACACACGTTCATTCCCCATTATGGTATCCATTAAAATACAAACAATGCAACTAATCGATAAGAATTAACTGCCGGGAATTTTGCTTTCAGAGAATCACTTAATTACCTCGGGCCCGGAGGACATAGTTGTCGATGGAACTACCAACCAGCGGCCCCTGCTATTGTTTAATTAAATTTAAATACATATAATTCAAATACATTATCATTATAAAACTTCATAAAATTATATAATTTTCACCAGTTTTTATTATATGCATTCAAACAAAACTTATATTCTTATAATTGTTATTACCATATACTTAAATGATTTTAATTTTTTTTTTTTTATTTCCATAATTATATAAAATCTTGATTTACAACCCTTGCTTGCACTTGTACATAGCATAGTTTAGTCGTTTAATTTGTTTAGTCTCTCACCAGTCTGACGATGTCGGTCACGACAAAACCCGGTCACTGGTAAAAATTTGTAAATAAAAGTGGAATAAAACCAAATACGCATTTTTATTATTATAATTAATATATCTGTTGAATCCATAAAATCATGTTTTGAAAAATAACATATTAAAAAGGAACAGTACCCGATCAAATGCCAAGTGTATTTATACAAAATTGTAGCAATGAGTTATGTATACAACTGCTCATTATTTTTACCTTATTTTAACAAACCTCAAAATAAATCTTCGTTTCTTGACTTGTGGAAGATTGCAAATGTGATTCCAATACACAAATCTAGAAACAAATCATCGGTTAAAAATTATAGGCCCATTTTCATTCAATCATGTTTGCCAAAGTTTTTGAGTCGATGGTCTATGCAGTAATTTGAGCTTACTTTATATCATTTATTTGTTCTCAGCAGCATAGATTCATTCCAAAAAAGCGCATTGCGTCCAACCTACTAAAATTTTGTGATTTTATTTGCTCGTCAATGAATGTTGTATCAGGCGGATTCCATTGATAAAGTCAACCATCATATTCTAGTAAAAAAATGGAAGGAATCGGCGTACATGATAATGGGATCATATTTAAAAAAACGACTACAGATTTTTCGCATCAATGGATTTGAATCATCACCAATGTCTGTGACGTATGGTGTGCCACATCATCAAATCAAAGGATCAAATCTTAGGCCACTTTGATTTTTAATTTTTAAAAATGATCTTGGCTTTCTCTTAAAATTAAATTTTCTGCTGCATGCTCACAATTTAAAGATATTCCATGGAATTAAAAAATCAGTTGACCGACAAATGCTCCAAAAGATCTAGATGCTTTAAGTACTTGTGATCTGAATGATATGTACCTAAATGTTCAAACATGTCACAAGATTAGATTAGATCTGGAAATAACTCTCGACTCACGCTTTGCATTTTCCAGTCATTTTAATAATATCAAAGAAAAAGCCCTAAAGATGTTAGGATTCATATACAGAATATATATACACCTTTTAAATATGTATCATCGATAATTTGTTTGTAGAATTCATTAGCTCCTAGTCATTTGAAATTTGAATGTGTGACAGTCTGGTCACTATATATATATATAAATAGTTGGATAATAAATATAGCGCCATTTTTGTGAAAATCACCTCAAGGGCGCTGTACAATTAATAAATATCCCAGTACGTCTTGCAGCTACAGAGCGCATGGACGGTTGGGATTCTAGTTCCTCGTTTTCAATTAAGATCAATAAAAAATTATAACAGATAGGAGCTAGATTACAGGACGTCTTGCAGCTACAGAGCGCATAGACAGTTAGAAATTTAGCCCCCATTTACCCATTCTAAAAATTGACAAATAAATTTAGTGTATTAATGATACTAAAAAAAATAAAAAATAATATGAATAATAAAAAGGAGTAAGATTACAACACGTCTTGCAGCTACTAAGCGAATTCTAGACCCCATTTATAAAATTTAGGTATTTTTAAGTTGGTATATGAAAGCTAGATAACCAATCATCGTGCAGCTACAAAGCGCATGGACGAGTGGAATTCTAGCAAAGTTAGAATGATATCAATAAATTTATAAAAAATAGAGCAAAGCAGTAAGTTTGTCAAGTGTTCATGCCAAGAACTAAGCAATAAAAAACTAAATAACATAACTACATTACATAACTCACATTTATTTAATTGAATATTTACAAAAAAATAATCTTTGTAACGCCTTAGCGCCTAGAACATTTTGGTCTTGTTAGGTTGGAATTTAGGCGACAGATTTTCGACGTTAATAATAATATAATTTATTGTAATGTTGATTCTACATTTTGTTAAGGGAATGTACCCCTGAATGTCCTTTAGTCAGCGATTGAGATCGTACATTACATTTTATTTTCCCACCTTCAATAATATTATGGCGCTCTTTAATGCATTATCGCGTTTGTAAGATTATGTAATTATGTAATATTCCGTAAGGGTTTATAAATAAATTTTCAAATAAAAAAAACGAAAGAATGCTGATATTGATATATTTAACGATACATCAAATAATTATAGGAGAACTGTTACGCAATTTATAAAATCCAATATTCTCTTATGTTTGTTACGTAAAATAATTTGTAATAATCTATTTTATTGTAATAACTTTCATAATATTAATAGGGTTGAATAAAGTTGGCTGGAATGCTGTTGAAATGCGATCCCTCAGGTGAATGTGCAGAAAAACAATGTATGATAGGTGCCCTAATGTCGAAATTAGAGCAGAATGCAAGGCTGAGTTAAGCATTATCGACAAAATTAAGAAAGGTCTTTTGCGATGGTTCGGTCATGTGGAGCGAATGAATGATGAAAGAACGGCTAAAAAGATTTATGATGCGAATGTGTCTGGTTGTAGAAGTCGAGGAAGGCCGAGAAAGACATGGCATGATCAAGTACAACAAATTCTTGAAAGTGGTCATGTGAAAAGTCGGAATAATCGACGTGCGTGCATGAGAAGATGTATGAATGTGAAGGAAGCAAAGGAAGTGTGCCAGGACAGAGTGGTGTGGCGTTCTATCCTCTCTGCCTACCCCTCCGGGGAAATGGCGTGATGGTTAGTTAGTTAGTTAGAATAAAGCTGGCAATTAAAAAGAATGAATATGTGCATGTTGTGTTCACATATATTTGATGATCAATATCCATACATAGGAAATTGTGATTATCATACCAATGTCGTATGTATTGTTTGTGAACCATGATAAATTAAATTTGAGGAAAAATTTAAGCGTGATTTGAACTGCGAGATATGCATCCAGTTTTATTCTATATTGTCTATAATTAATGGGGGAAAAGTCTTCAACAACCTCGAGTTACCTACCCTATGCTCCCCCCACGTCTTGTTACCGACTGTAGTCAGTAGAGAAGGGTGTGCTAAGTATGATTTTCATTACAACTCCGGGTTAGACTCCCCTTCCGACCCGTGGAAACATATTCTAAAGTATCAATCACTGACATGACCCATGCATAATGATTTTCTTGTTCACCCTCGTCATTTGTCAGGGGCGGAGGGCGGAGTGCGGGGGGAAGGAACATTCTGGAACCTCATTCACGAGCTGAAAGAAATTCCAGTTTCATGCTTTTCGCGAAAAAACGGAGTGATTTTTTAAAACGCTAAGCATATTACGTTTGACCTTTTTTGTGTAAATTTCCGGGCGAAATTGAACACCGGTAGTATTTTGGGAATTTTTCCAAGATACGAAAATAAAATCAGTTGCTTTAAGATTGGTGATTCAAAAAAGTTGCATAATATAAAAATATGTATACATAATACTCGATATTCAACTACGTCTATCCGAAGAGCTTATATCTTTAAAATATTTCAGTTTTATTTTTTTATTACTAAATTAAATATTATTATAACCTTTAACTACGAACGTAACAACTTACAATATTTTGAGTTTGCACAAATTTTTGGAGACTTGAACTGAATTCAACCCCTTCGGAAGTTGTTAATTAAATTAATAAGTACTTTCAGGCGTTGCCAGTATGTAGGTGAAATAATTCGATCAGAATCTCACCAGCATCAAAAAAAGCTTAGCTCTTTAACTTCACAAAGGTTAACAGTGTGTGAAGTGGCCACGTCAACCAGTCGATGATGGGCCGTAAGCCCTCTAGATGCCTAGACTTCTATATTCTATAAAATGCTCTTCATTTTTTTTGCAATATATTAACAATCAATTAACCACATGTCTGTTGCAAATTTAAATAATTTTACCATGTATCAAAAACCTTATTAAAAAATAAAAACGTTTATGTAGTATCTCTTACTTTATTCGTGTTCGTTTTCGAAGATGAAGCTGCAAATGAATAGCTGTATACGTGTTCAGAACCGCGAGATCCCGATGCCTTGTAAAGTAGGCAAGCATGGTTAAGCCTCTCGGGAGGTATCCATAATATATGAGTTCGCTATCACAGGAGATACTGGGTATATAAAACAATGGACTGCGTCTTTTGTTTTATGTACCCAGTATTCTTCTGAGACACCTATTCTCAAAACTCAATAGTTCGCCGTTTTGAGCTCCGGTGAGATGCCACGATGCGCCTCCCTAGAGGAAAATAGGCGCTTTGCAGGCATTGTGTCGGCGGCATTCTGTTTTTACCAAGTAAATCTGATCTCGAGACAGCTTTCATACTGTTAAATGCAATGCTAGCTAATCCTAGCCGCACTTTCAGCCCTTTTTTTTATGGTGGCCATTTTTCGTTACATACGCTTCAAGGTACGAGTATTTAAAACTATTAATCCTTTATCGAAATCGTGATGCACTGCATCATCGGATGCAGTGCATCACGATCATTTTATTCAAACTCAAGTTTAACATTCAGATAGCACTATCCTATATAATATTGTAACTGTGTAAAATAACGCATTTCAAATAAAAATTATAGCCATTTTTGTCTGAGATTGAACCTAAGAACTGACGCTTGATGATTCTAGATTCTAGGTACTATAAAAAATCCAATGGAGTTCAACTATTCAAATATTACGTTTAAAAAATAAGTAATTGATAACAAGTTTTTTAACTTCATCATCATTTCCTTACCGCACCTAACGGTGCATAGGGTACTGCATTAGTAGAAAGATGAAGTCTTACGTTTCAGGTGCCAGTCCAAGGACTATGAAATATTCTAGTACAAAAACACATGTTTTAATATTTCATGTCAACCATGGCGGGAATCGAACCCGAGACCTCTTGCATGGTAGGCAAAACTTTTTTTAATTGATTTTTTTTTTTGACACAGTAAATATAAAATTATAAATGTTTTGTACATATATGGTTAATTATAACGTTTCTACCTACTATTATTTACAGTTTACTTTTACTTTATGGAACAGATTTCTTAAAATTACTCATTATATTCTTAAATATATATAATTTTCCACTTTATGTAATTCAGGATAGGTTAGGTCTCATGTGTTTTTTTAAAATTTACATTAAAATGTTTTGATATTTGCTATTTATTTTAATATTTCTGGAAGATTATTTAAGTTTTTTTTCCAACATGAGAATAATGATTTAAAGCCGCAGTTATATTGCATCTGTGTAAAGGTAAATTATTTGGAAATCTAGGGTTTCGAAAATTTTGTAAATTAGTGTTTTTTTTGTTTCAAAGTTTGTATGATGGATGTTTTTTAAGAATGTTATCAATTGAAGGTATGTCTAGTTCTTTAAAAATAAATTTGAAGGGTAAATTCTAGGTTTTTTAAATCAAATTTTAGCGATTAATTTTTGGGCAGTTAAAAGTTGTCGTTAATTTGTAATGTAAACTCCTCCTTATCCTATGATTCCATACTGCAAAATAGACTGTATGATTGCGTAGTATACAGTTTTTATATTTTTTACAGACATAATGTTTTTTAATCTATCAAATATGAAAACAAGTTTTCTAACTCTTTTTACCATGGCATTTATTTGTACTTTATATTTCATATTACTATCTAAGAATACCTACATAGGTACTTTTTTTTATTTTTTTTATTAATAACAAATAAAAATACAATATTACAACCAAATAAAATTTTACATTAATCAAATACATAAATTTACATTAACGTTTTGCATTACGTAAAAGAAATAAATAATTCTTGTGTACATAATGGGGAGTGACGTCTTACAATAGATTATTTTATTTTAATCAATAACATTTTTAGAACAACATAAATAAATTACAAAAAATAAATAAACGATGTTTTTATATCATTAGATTTTTTTACTGTCGTTAATGTTTGAAGGGATATAATAGAATTATTAATTTCTTTTTTCTTACTGTGTATAATGATATTGAAACAAGAAGGAAGATCTTTTTAGTATATAATAAAATAATTAAAAAATTAATTAATTTTAAATTTTTAAAGCAAATATTTCATTCACATATATGACAAACAATAAAGGACTAGGTCCTGTTTTAGAAACAGTGCCTTGCTGTGTACCAAAATTAATTATTTTACACTGGCTTAAAATATTTAAGATTTTTACTTTTTGTCCGCGGTCAGTCACATAGCTTTTACACTACACCACCAGGCCGACAGATAACATTCAACAAACCATATTTTTTATTTTACTTACTTTGATATTATCACCCTCAGACTCCCTTATCAGTTGCACTGCATTATCAGCCTCAAGGGACTCGTCCTTGTAATAGACCTCCCAAAAGATGGAATGACAGGTGGGAATCTACTTCACGGGGGGAACAACACTCTAGAGAACTGACCACATAGGTCTTTAACAAGGAAAAAGAAGAGAAATATATTTTATTTTCTCTTGTTTAAGAAAACTAATCTGTAAAAGCGTAATTTAAATTTATAAAATCATAGTGCTTTCTAAATTTTTCTTTTGTGTGCGTACTATTTTATTGTGTAACATATTTACGTGTTTACTTTATTTTTAAATTTTTTCAATTGTTATTATTATTACATTTTTTTTTGTTTTCAAATAAAAAAAATTCACTACTCTTTGTATTAAATGTTTATTTTGTATTTTATAAACATAATATGTATAATGTGTATGTAATAAAATAAACATAATATGTTTGTAATAAAAAAAAATCCTTTTCTTTTTAAATTTATAAATTTTGTATGCACTCATTGTTCGAATTTTAAAATATGCTAAGCTGTGTTATAGTATTTATGTAAAATAATATAAATATAATTATTTTTGTAAGGTAAAAGGTGTGCTGTGTTCATTACAAAATAAATCAATATAATATAGTCACATATCTTGTTTAACTAATGTTAGTAAATAAAGGTATGCAACCACTTACCGACTTTTTTAGTCTACCGGTTTCGAGACGTACCCGTCTCTTTGTCAGGACACTCACTACACGAACATGCAAATACTAAAATACACCTCCACCATCAGCGCAGCATTTATATAGTATTTCCAAAAATACATAAATCATATCCAGATTTGTAGAGATGCGAACACCACTATGTCTAAACATGCACTTAGCTTTATTTTAAAAATATATTTAATCTAATATTTAATAATTGGTTTGAAGTTAAGAGGGAGGAGTGGTAGAGCTAGGGTTACCCGATTGGTTTATTTTTAATTCAAAAAGAGGGCTGTACTGAAAAGTTATTTGATTATTTATTACGGGAATTTATTTTTTATGAAAAATCTCTTAAAATTTATGTGTTTTTGGAAATACTATTAACTAACATTAGTTAAAATTTTTGACCACAAATTTAATGCTTTAAACCTAAAGAATATTTATTGTTTATTTAATTCACAGCGATCCTCTACAAAATGTTAGAAAGACAAAAAAGAAATCTGACATTTGCCTGTTTAAATTACAGGCACAGAAATAACTATTTTATAAAATAAGTTTTTGAAACGAAGTCAGTCAGATGACAGACGATTCAGTCTTTGAGTAGTTTTATAAGCGATAAAGCAATCAATGTACAAAAAATCAACAATGTTGTAACGTTCCTCTGTTACAACTTGCTCTACTTCTCTTTGAATGTATTTTTTTTAAATTTTATTTTTATTTTTATTTTATTTATTTTATTTATTGGGGATATCAACAGTAATACATTTAACAAAAATTTAACAAATAAAATATACAGAGAATAAAACCAATGACAGATATCCACAGAAATACATTAAATACACGTACAATACATACTAATGTGTTTGTGTGAGTGTAAGTAAGTGAGAGGGTGGGTGTTATATTGGAATGAGGGTGGACATGTGTGTAAATATTGCACAAGTGTCAAGTGTCGAAAATATAAATATATTTAAAATATTAAGAATTAGAGATATAATATAATAAAATAAAATAAAATAAGATAAAATAAGACTTCATTATATTATTTCAATACAGTATTTTGTTTAACGGTTTAGTTTTCTATTTTATTACGAAAATGGCGCTATATAAGTTATCCATAATTAATTAATTGATGGTGTTCAAATTTACCAACCCAGATGGTATATGCATACATAGTGAGAGCCATCTATGAACTTTGATAATATTATAAGTTGAAAAGTAGCTGAACAACTGAGAAACGGAATGAAAATTTAAGTGTGGAAACTCCAGCAATTGTGTGGAAATTTATACTACAAAAGAAATCCAATAATCTCGAACATACGAAATGAAAACAAACTCAATCATATTGAAACAAATGCATAATAAATTTTATAGAATTGTTGGAAATTAATTTAGATTAGTAAATATTTTTTTACAAAAACTAAATTCAGATATCTCGATTATCATCACCATACAATCCTTCTTTCCATTCTTTTTATTTTTTTCTTTGACTAGTCGTTGCTTTAATTCCTTTTGTCCAATAGACCATCTTTAACGAAATTAAATTAAGTGTATAAAAGTTTATGAAAAAGCCTTTATTTATAAAATTCAAATAGAAAAAATATTTTTTAAATTGTTTAAGGGGTTTTATTCAATTCTATTCAATTTAATTCAATTTATTCATTTTAAATATAACACATACATTACAAAAATATATTCAATACGTACATATTATAAAAAAGAAAAAAAAATACACGAAAGAGGCTCATGTCAAAGTAGTCGAAGAATCCTGCTCCGGAAAACCCCTTCGGATACATGGAACAGATCAATATTCAGAGCGATGTTGTTCAGCATAGCAGTAGCCCTTCCAACAGGCATAACCATAACAAATTTGTCTTTAGATGTGGACATTATTTAGTCATATAAAAAACTTATAAGCTTTAATTTTCCTCTACTCTTCCTCGAGGAAACTTCTGATGATTTTCCGAATGTTAGGGTTTTTTTTTATCATATTGATGTGCCAAATATATGTATTTTTCAATTATATTCAGTGTTTCTGATCCTATATTTGTGGTGATATACTCGTGTGTTTGTGTCAACTAATTGCTCGTCCCGTCTCAACACAAGATTTTTAGTCCCATGGAGTTAGGATTTATGTCTCGAATATTGTGTAATAAACTACATGTATATAAATAAATCAATTCTGCAGTATTTGAGTATGTCCAAATGTTTGTCGACAAAAGACTGGATTTTACCCTCTCGAGAGTCATTACAATCAACAAATTACAACAGGGGTGGAGAAAACCTTAAAAAAGGAAATATAGAAGTCTAGGCATTTACAGGACTTATAATCTGTCATTGGCTGATTGTGGCTACTTTACACACTGTGTAACATTCACTTTATTTCCTATGTTTGAACATATATATTTCTATCCTTTTTTAGTGAAGTTAAATCGCTGAAACCCTTTATTGTTATGAAAATATTCATCTGACTGAAATAAACAAATGGAAGAATTTCAGAAATATGAATGTTCAAACATCCATTGCAAAATAGAGGATGTTACACAGTGTGTAAAGTGGCCACTTAAATCAGCCAATGATAGGTCATAAGCCCTGTTAATGCCTAGACTTCCATTTTTCCTTCTTTAAGGTATTCTCCATCCCTGTTGTAATTTGTTAAAATTTCTGCAGATTTGCGTATTGGTATGTTGGACAAAAACAACTTGAAGCGATATAGTATCGAATTTATTTGTTCATCGCTATTACTATTATATTTGTTGATTCTAAATATATATAATTCAAATTTATTTTTTCATGCTTATTGATGTTTTTTTAAATCATTTTTTATTTTATTATTGGTTTGAAAATTTTTAATTTTCATTAAACCCGCCAATTTACAAATAAAACGTATTTTGTGACTACTTAAAATAACCCGATGATGCATAGGACACTACATTATATTAAATGTACCCAATGAAGCGTATCTCGATCATCTGTTACCTGAAAGTAAGTTGATTAGTGCTACTCCTCAAGTGTTGCACGTTAAATTCCTGCATCGTTTAACCACCTTCAAAACCAAAAACTCTGCGTCCAACCTACCAGGAATCGAACCCGGAACCAATGGTGTGGAATTTAAATGCGCCAATCGCTATCCTTGAAAGCGGATTTTTACCCACTCAAGTCGAAACACTCGGTCAAGTTTCTTTTTCTATTTCACACACATAATCGAAATACGCTGTTTGGTTAAGCGGTGTAGTTTCCTATGCACCGTTGAATTAATGCTGATGATACGGATACGTTAATGCTGATGATACTGTGTTTATACAAACATATTATTATATGTAGGCATAATGTTGGTGTACCTAAAATAGCCATTAGGAACATTTTCTTTGTATATGTAAGGTATTTTAGTGTGTCCATTGTATATTTTATTGTGGGCGAGAAGCATCGACTAAGAAGGTCCAAAAATTCCTTGTAAATGTCACGACGTGCCGTGTTACTTTGAAATTGATGGTGTTATAACTTTCCTAGATGGGGTGACCGTAAATCGAATTCATCACTCCACTTAAAAATACTGTTCAAAAATAAAAATATATGTTATCATTATTATACTTTATTGTTTTTCAATTTCATTGAATACGCAACCCCCTGACGAGTAGAAAATGTAAGTTTTGCATCCCTTACATTTTTTTGTTTTGCCTTGCTTGGGCCCGAGACACCAAAGCAAAGTTAAAAAATACTGCTACATTTTACTTGGTGATATATTTATTCTTTACCAATCAAACAATCAAATGCGGCCATTCGAAATACTATATGAAGAAAAAATTTTTTTTAAATGATTTTGTACTTTTGAGTCTGAAAAAGGTTGATATTAAATCATGAAAATGTTACAAAAAAGTTTGATAAGGTTATCATCGTGGCTTTACATGAATGTGTTTACTATTGCAACTTTTTAACTAATTAAACCAATTCATGACTATAAATTAAAATGCCTCCATTTCGTCATGGCTTAGAGGCTTAGGGAGTTTCTCCAAGCCTGAGTTAAGTTTCTCATAATTATTTCATTTTTCTTAAATCTAGATTTGTTTTTATTTTAATTGGTGCATTAAGTGTATAGTTCAAAAATGTATAAAAATAAAAAATCTGACTTTGTGACAAGGGCATTTGAATTTTAGATACTATTTCAACTGAAATAGA